>NC_090705.1:24991078-25297142 GCF_040954835.1 Lepisosteus oculatus
TGGTTGCATCACTGCCTGGTATGGGAACTGTACTGCTTTGGGTGGTAAAGTCATTGCAGCTCATTACCGGCTGTGAACTACCAAACATCCAGGATATCTACTCAGCTAGATGTCTTAAGAAGGCCAAGTCCATTTTCAAGGACCCCAGTCATCCCAGTCATAAACTGTTTTCTTTCCTACCATCCAGTAAATGGTATCAAACGATTCAGTCGAAGTCCAACAGATTATGGAACAGCTTCTGCCTCATGGCAATAAGACTGCTAAATAGCCAAGCCGCAGTTCCTTCAGCAAATCACCGTAACGGCTACATGGACATACAGTTTTCATAGTACTCAGCATACTGCACTACTTGGATACAGTGTATTGTATACACCCTGGACACATAGCAGTTCAATTTATATTGAATTTTGTCTGAGTTTATCTTATTCAATTTTATTGCACTATTATTATGAAACCTTATTTTGTAACTTTAATTTTTTTTTATCCCCCCCAGTGAGCTCATAGAAAAGACATTTCATTGCCAGCAATTACTGCTGCACACTGTATTGTTGTGCATTTGATAAACTTTGATTGATTGATTGTTAGGACTGAAAAATTGATGCATCAAAGTAAAGGTGTAGCTGTGCTAGTTTGGGCACGGTGACATCATCGCCCTCCCTGCACGTAGCAGGAACCTCAGCCTTCTGGGCTGGGGAGGTCTCCTTTAGCGCATTCGGCTGGTTCACTGTTGCATTACGCGGGAGACCTGGGTTCACGCCGAACAAACCGGCGATGCAGCAAGGGCACGAGCCTGCACGAAACCACGATGGTCACACAGGCAAATACTAAAGGAAAACCCATTTTACTGTGCAACAGATCTACAACAGAGGCAAAAATTCACCTTTTCACAGGACAGTGATCCAAAGCACAAGACCAAAGCTACACTTTGTCCAGGCTTGAGTGTTAGCTGTTAAGGCAAAACAAAAACCTAATACTGAGTAGGGTAGGAACAGAGAGCTGGGCTTAAGTAGGCTGGGAAGGGGAGTTGTGGTGGTGAAGAGGTGCTGGGATTGGTTGACGGGGTCTAGGTCGTCTGAGTCTTCCCTGAGTAGCTGAGGTAAGTGCTTGTGGGTTTGGCCCCCTGGTGGCTGGTAATGGTACTCTAACAGTTATCGAGAATCTGGGTAAAGACATTAAAAAACAGCTTTTCACACTGTAAGTACTACTAGACTTTACACCAACCAGACCAACCTACTAGAGAAAGGTTGAGCAAATCTGCCAAGCAGAATGGCCAAAAATTGCACCAAGCCCACAGTGTAGTGATATGGGTATTTTAATTTACTGTAATCATAACGGTTAATTGTGATAGTACTGGATAACTTTTAAGAATTGATCAAACATGATGATTTATACTCTCAAACAAGAATTCTAAATATACAACGCCGGGGACACTATACTGTAAAAAGGTGCCATCCTTTGGATGAGACGTAAAACTGAGGTCCTGACTCGTTAAATATCGCAGGGTATTTCTCGAAAAGAATAGGGGTGTAACCCCAGCGTCCTGGCAAAATTTCCCATTGGCCTTTACCGATCATGGCCTCTTAATAATCCCCATCTATGAATTGGCTTCATTACTCTGTTCTCCTCCCCAGTAATAGCTGATGTGTGGTGAGCGTTCTGGTGCACAATGGCTGCCATTGCGTCATCCAGGTGGATACTGCACATTGGTGGTGGTGGAGGGGATCCCCATTACCCGTAAAGGGCTTTGAGTGGCGTGTCCAGAAAAGCGCTATATAAGTGTAAGCATTTATTATTTAGAGAGTGGCACAAACCTCCTTGTCAAGGCAACACAGAGATTTTTATAAATCTTTAATAACACTTAATTCTCTGTAATAGTAGGCCTTGCTACTACACCAGTCTGTAAGTTTATAAAGATTTACCCAAAACACTTTGTGACTGTAATTGCTGCCACCAAATAGATTTAAAAACTTATGCAATCAAAATATTTCATTTTTTTCTCTTTAGTTTTTGCTGACATTTACTGTAACTCATCTTACATTCAGGAGTTGCAGTCTTAAGTTTGAGCTTTCTGGTTTTGTATAAAATATTAAATTTAAAAAACACATATGCATAATTTAACAAAATAAGAAACCAAAGACAGGATCTGGCTACTTTTGAAAGGCACTGTATTTGTAAACTAAAATTGAACAAATGCAAAAAACAAATTTAAGATGGATACTGTCTAGATATTTTAGAAGTTCTAAATAAAATATGATTTACTTCTAAAACAGTTTACTGGGAATAACTAAATTTGGTCTTCTTGCTTCCATTAACAGAGGACTAGGGTGATTGTGTTTCTTTTAATTAGTCAGAGGTTTGTTCTAAAACAATTTGAATTGTAAATTACATCATTTAGACAAATGTTTAAATATTCAGGTGGTGATTTGGTGTGATTGTTGGCAGGCTGTCTACCTCAGTGGTACAGACCTTTGGGATAGCTAGTCATTGTGAATGAAAATGAAGCTTATATTGGATCAAATTATGGTAGAAATATGGTGTGGAAAGCACATGAGCAAAACTATTCTTTTTTTTTGCTAAAAGCAAGAAGACTGAAGACAGAAAGCTGGGCCCTCTAGGCATGGCCTGAGGCTAGTCCACACTTGCTCTCTTGTTTACTTCTACTGTAAATATAAAAGAAGAAATATAGTCTAAAACTTCACATTAAACTGATGTTATTACATCAGGCTTAATATGGCCTTTTGACTCTAAACAATGTTATGTTTTGCAGACTACTTATGGATTTAGGATGAGTGTGTGGGGAGCAAAGATTTTACTGTATGTTTTTAATCCTGCAGCTTCAGGGATCAAGATGTCAAGTGCTCTGCTCCAAACATATTTACCAAACAGGTACTAAACTATTGCAGTAGTATGCATTTAAACATGTTTTGGAATTCCATAAAATTATTTACAGTTTTTCTAATGTAATATTAATTTAGTTGGTATTTACAGTGCAGATTTTTATCACTGAAATATAAAGTTGTCATTTCAAAATCTAACATAGACATTGATAAGGAATGGAGATGTGACAGATATGTATGCATATGTGTACACTGTGGTGAAAAAGTCAGTATACCCCCATTGTATTTTATAGTTGACCATATTTATATATATTTGACATTCACCTAGTTCTCACCAGTTCCTACTACCTGATGAAAGAATAGAGAATGCCCTGGAATTCCAGCAGGGCACTGCTTCTAGTGAGGCACAATGGAAGACAGGACCAGCCCTGGGCATAAGTGAATTAGGCAGCTGCCTTGGGGGCACCAGGAAGACTCCTCAGTCTGCAACAGAACATGTTATCAGGACGTTCGAAAGTAAGCAAAACGTTCCCTGTAGTGCCTCTTTCTGTTCCTGCTGTGTATGATCCAAATGGTAGCCCGGTTAAAAATGACCAATAATAATTGAGTATGTAATGTTTCTGAAGTGTAGAAAATAGGAGCGGGATAAGCAATCTCAAAACAGAGGTACGACATATGAAGCCATTGGAACAACTCATTGGTATTTCATTTGGTTTTGAGTCTGTCTGGTCCATGTAACTAGTGAAGGGTAGACAAGCCACATTTTCAAGCTAGACACGTAGCCTACTGGAGGTGTTTTAGTAGAAATTAACAGATTCATGTTTCCCGCAATTGTAGTAAAAACAAACGCTGCCTGGCCAAACATAAGTATGAATGCAAATGTGCTGTACAAAAGACTGTTCAGCGATTGTACATAATTGGCATTAAAACACATTTTTTACTTGCTTCTTGTTTCTCCTGTATTTCAATAAATGGGGGTATTGTAAAACCAACCTGTCGCACTTTGGATTGCCATCACTCTCCCAGTGTCAGTGACAGGAGCAGAGAGGAGCTCTGAGAGTTGATTGAAACATACCTGAAGTCAACCGTGGCACAGGACCATCACAGTGAACTGGCCATTATGAGCATCAATCAAACAGTGGATCAACAACTATAATATGAAGATGTAATTGGTGATTTTGCCTCCCAAAAATCTTGATGATTTAATTCATAGAAAGTTTTTTTGTCAGACTTTCCCTTCTGCTTAGCTTTACTGATCTAATTTCCATTATTATCAAGGTTTAATGCAGTGATTTGTGTTATGTTTTCTGATAATTTTGAAGTAACAAATATTCTATTTTTCGTTATTGTGAACAGTTTTATTTGTTAATCAATGTTAAAAGACACGTTATCCTAGTAAAATTTCTGCTTGTTGTTCTTGTTTTTAACTTATTTATGATGTTCGAATAGTAAAATAAGACTGTGTTGGCAGGTGATTAATAGTATTGTATGTGCAAATTGTGATCTGCAGGGGCCCCTTTCCAAGAATATAGAGTATAAGAATAAGAATAAACTACATGTTTAGATGTTCTGTGCTCAATACCTTTTCTACACATTGTGTTAAATGTTTTTACACATCAGTCAAAACATTCTGAAATCTGTCAAAAACATAAAAAATGTAATATAATACTGTCCTTATTAAAGCAGTTAGAAAATAGATGGATTGGTGAATTTATGTTTCAATTTAAATGCAAAAAGGAAGATATTATTTATAATATGAATAATGATGGCCATCATCAAGCTATAAGCTGAAGAGTTATAAAGGAGACATGTTGTGGCTCGTCTCTTTTCTTTTCAGTTTGGAATTAACCTTTACGTATTCCATTGTGGGCAACTTATGCAGCGCAGCTCCGTACTCAAACTTCTTTAAGAAACATTTTGTTTTTTACAAATGGTGGGGGTGTTACATCCCGCTGTGTTTGTTATGTGGATTAGATTTGATGGAGAATGAGGATGAATTGTCAGTATCCTGCCTTATTTTTTGTTGTACTTTAACATAAGGCAATCGGCAATCAAATTGCCTGTTTTATAAAAACACTCGTTTGTACTGTAGTTTTGAAATTCCTTGGCATAACAATAACCCAGAGTTGTTTTCATGCTAATCTTGCATTGAAAGAAGGAAACTAAATATTAATCTTTTAAATATTAAAATACTTTTTTTATTGATAAAAAAATAGCATCATGCTCCCTTGTTTAATATAATTGTTTTACTGCTGCACAGATTACTAAATCAGAGGAAATGAGCGTGTTTGAAGCATTTCGTTTATCCGATCATTTATTCTTTTCCAATCATACAATGTAATCATGCCTATAATGATTTCCCGGACATTACAAGGCCCTTTTGCTTCTTTTGAATTTTACTGATATGGTCCACCCCCAGTAAGTTTTAAAAGTCTCTAAGTTCTGAAACAGAAGAGCAGGATATCGGTCAATTCTTGCTCTCCTTATTGCATGCACTGCTTTTTAGTAGTATCGCATTGAGTTTCAAATGTATCCATCATATTTCATTAGGTGTTTTTTCAGTTTTTTACATTTTAGTGTGTTTGATTCAAAGAAAGAAAAATACTCCCCAGATATTAGCTCATCAGTACAGTACAAGTTAATCTGTACCATTTGTCGGGACAGAGAATGTATTGCACTTCAGCTTTGCTAAAGAGATGGACTATAGACAAAATCAACAAGATGCAAACAGATAAAGAAGATGAAAAGCAATGGGAAGTCAACAAGAGACATTGTACAGTATTTGGCTTCCATGGACATCTTTATTTGCGAAAGCACATTGAGACAGCATTATTCGAAACCTGGCCTTTTCTGATGACAGCCCAAATGCCTCCATACAACATTTTAAGCATTCACTGCACTACTTGGCGGCTGTACAAAATAGTGCTGTCCAAAAAAAGATTTTTTTTTTAAATGTACACGTTATGGTGCGCTATAGCCTGCACACTGCAAATTGCTGCGTTTTCTGGCACACATTCTGAATGGCTGGATCTGTACTCCTCAGCACAAACCTTGACAGTTGACAGTCTGTTATAACACAATAATTTTACAAGCACTGTACTGTATGAATTTTACAGCATTTCATGCTTGTTGGTCATTATTATTAAGGTTTAATGTGTACTGTTTCTAGAGAATACAGAGAATTCTCTGCTGATGTGTGGCATTGTGCTTGGCTTGGTTAATGACTTCAATATACTTTTACTATATTAAACTTCATTTTCACAAAGGTAAGAAAAGCTTTACTTATCATGCAAAAACAATTTGGACATCTTTATTAGCACTAAAAGAAAAAGCCAAATAAAAGCTGCAGTGCAAGCTTTTTTTTTGCTTAAATCTTTTGTTTCATACAGTACATTAACTCAATAAGTGACCTTCTATTCTTCAAAACAATCCAGAACCACAACAATAAAGCAGTTGGAAACTTAGGATAGAAATATAGATATTTTGTGTGTTTGTTTATAAATTGCAAAGTCTAGACAAAGATTTTTAGAAGGCTCTTCTATCTTTATTTAAAGTGTAGCAAAATTAATTTATACTGAGGAACAGTGTTCAAGATTGAATGCTGTTTTTATGCTTTTTCTGAGAGAGAAATACAGTAGATGTTTTTTTAGCTGTTGAACATAAAGAACACTTAAAGAATGTCAAAAACAGAAACTGAAAGTTTTATTATTGTAATATCTCCAAAATATTAAAGACTGTCTAAGATATGAAAAATATATTTGTTTGTACAACATTGCTGTTGCAAAAAGCTTTTAACATTTTTGTATATATCTTCCTTATGGAATTGTTATGCACTTTTTCTTTCTTATGTATAGCCTAGAATACTTCTTAACTTTTGGAATCTATAAATTAATGTCCTCAGTTACTGTATATATATTAAAGAATTTCAGTTTATTTTGCTATTGAAATACTGCTGTAATTTAAAAGGAAAGAACAACAAACTTTTCCATTTTGCCCTTTGGTGTAGTAATGCAATTCGACATTATTTACTGTAAAGTCTTACAGAAAGACCTTTTAAAAGTTTTTTTTCTATATTACTGTATCTTCATAATTTATACATGTTTAACATTTCTGATAAATGGACTGTGTCTTTTCTTATTGTTTAAATCTTAATTGCTTTGAAAGGAATCAGTGAAAGAATATAAAGACTTTTAAGCAAAAGTGGAGCAATTATTTTCTATTTTAATTACACACGGAAAAAAGTCGTTTTTCCTTTCTGATTCCGATTCTCACTGTTTTAAGTTATTCATGAATATCTTAAAAATAGATGTACGTTTCTTAAAACTTTTCAGATGTTATTACAGTAACTCTTTGGATCTCACCTTTTCCTGGAGGCATACGTCATAAGCCAGCTCAAGTCTTATTGTAGTGCTGGTTTAGTTTAGCAGACTTTTTTGCTGTTATGGACATGGTGGTGTCACCAAAGTACAGGAGGTTTAGCCATGAGTAAGAAGGTTGAGAGATATCAGATTTACAGAATGGAAGTAATGCATTCAGTCTGGGAGCTGAGGGTTAGATTACAAAGGTTTGAAAGAATACTCTAATAAAAAAATGCGACAGGGAGAAATATTTATGAGTGGGCATTAAAAATTGCTGTGGGAAATAACTTTTATCATCTTTGATAGGGAGTGTAGGATGTACTGTACTTTTATTTCCACAAGTTTTATATAAAAGTTGATTACTTAAAAAAGAAGCTGTGAAAACCTCCAAAAAGGTTCTCCTAAAGGATTCAATTCTGTTTTAACTGCTGTTTAAAAAGTCCACTTTATCTTTTCTCAGATTTACCAGCCACAGATTAGAACTCATTTTTAATTATTTTTGGCACTGGTAAAACTCAATAAAAGCACACTAGCCATAATCATCCACAGAGGTTTATTTGAAGCTGTAAAATAACAGTCCAAGTGTCCAAAGTCTGAAAACTAAGAGCAGATTTCACTCATTATATTTTTGTTTTTCTTTTCATGTCCTGTCATGTTGGAAAAGGTTGAGACATGTATTAATGGTAATCATACTGCAAATGATAGATTGTTTAGTAGCATTAATGTACAGTAGTTTTAAATGAAACTCTGGATGTCAGACTAACCTCACTCTCTCCAATGTACAGTATACTGTAAGTATCGCAATTCAGGTAAACATTATCATTTATATCCCTCTCTCTACCCCATCATCACTTCTGAGTTTTATGTTCCAGAGATTGAAAAATTAATTAATTATCAAATGCCTAAATTAACATCACTGCTCCAATTTGATTTTCCTTGGACTTCTATGGTTATGATTTGAACTAAACTAATGACTCTTAGGACAAACAATTTATGTAAATATAGTGGTGTACTCTATTAAAGAAGGAAAACTAATTTATACTTAATAGAAATCACTCCCCAATATCTAAGTATCACAATTAAAGTACACTTACACATTATCACTTTACGTTTATATATCTACCCCATCATTGCCCTTGCAGTCAATCAATGGCTCATCCTTCATAAAGTGGGGGAACTTCCACACAGCCAAGTTGTTATTCTCTTCAGTCAGGCACGTTGAGCCAACAAATCAGTCTAATTCAAATTATGTCTCTACTCAGTCTTAATTAGGGTTTAGCTGAAGTACTGCAATGTTATTTATGGAAAATAAGACATGGCGAAGAAGGATTTAACATTTGTGAAAACAAAAACAAATGATAATCCTGACAGTAAAACTCCAAATTCTCATCAACTCTTAAGGCCAAGTTCAGCTTGGTAAATGAAATACAATGAATACAGAGAATTTAGAAGAAAAGTAGTCTGTCGTTAAGAGAAGGGGGAAGGTTTGATCCTAGCTGCAGGATAATTTTAGTTTCTGTGGTCTTTCTGATGTATGAGTTCGGAAAACCATCTTTGAGTACACAGATCGAGAGATAGTTTGATCATGGCTGTCAGAGGTGAAAGAAGAAACAATGGGCTTGGAGAGATCTTTAACCTTCACAACCCTAACATGTTCTCTGAAGTGGTCTCCAAGTCTTCTTCCTGTTTCTTCAATTTAGGTAGCTGGGCATTTACTTCAAGAGATACAGTAATAAGGTTGCTGGAGGTAAAATATGCCATCTGGGTGATTCAGAATTGTCCTGAAGGACCTTGAATGAGTGTGGTGTAAGATATGTACTTTCAGGTGATATAGCAAGGTCTGTTGCAAGGGAAAGTGCCTGGTGTGGATGGTTGCTGAGGGCAGTCGAGGGATCTGTGAACAAGAAGGTTGTACAGATAAGGTGGTCGGCGATATGAGATGATGGGGTGGTCAGAAAAGAGGGCCCCAATGGAGTGATGATCCTTTATATATTGATATATGATTATAATATTAGGATATAATACAAAATATGCTTTATGTAATTTTGTGATAAAAGCTTCAATATAATTATTTGCATATGAGATGTGAAAAACACCTATTGCACAGTATATATTACAGTATTTAATCACCCATCCATGCATATTCTAAACCTCTCTATCCAGTACTGGGCCACAGGGGATGAAGAAGCCAAACCCGGTAATTAAAAAGGTTGCAAGGTAGGATTCACCCCAGTGCATTGCAGGGCACACACAGTCACAGCAGGGCAAATTTTAACAGAAGCCAGTTAACCTACCAGCATATCTTTGGACTGTAGGAGGAAACCAGGGCACCTACAGGAAACTGATACAAACACGAGGATAACAAACTCCATGCAGATAGCACCCCAAAAATTGAACCACAGGGCTCCAGTGCTGCGAGACAGCAATGCTAACATTTAAGCATAGTATATTAATTAAATATATACATGAAGTATTACTTTCTTTTTATATGAATGCCACCTTGACTGAGTAGAAATGTAAACCTCTGAAAGCCACTGAAGAGGCAGAATCTTCTTTGCTGCTGTCATGCTGCACCACCTCTAGTGAAAGAGATGTCTGTATTATTTACAAAAGCAGGATCTATCGCAGCAAGAGAAGGCCCTGTCATCCATAGAGTGTAGATGGGCTTGAGGGACAGATAGGAGACCAGAATTAGAAGAGCGAAAGTTGCAAGGTGGGAAGTAAGATGACAGTAGCTCCGACAGGTACTGAGGTGCCAAGCCATGCAGAGCCTTGGTGAGCATGAGGATTTTGAAGTCGACATGAAACCTGACAGGAAGCCAGTGCAAGGACTCCAGGATAAAAGTAATGTGATCACTTGCACTGCCGAATTTTGGACATACTGGAGTTTGTTCAATGTGGATTTAGAAACCCCAACTAGTAGAGCATTACAGTACTCAATTCGGGAGAAGACAAATGTGTTGATCAGCTTTTCAGGCACAGTTAGCGATAACATAGAACCTAGTCCAGCAATATTTTTGAGAGTGAAGGAAAGATGTTTTGAAAATATGTTGCATATGTGGGTCGAATGTCAAGCCTGAATTAAATCATCCCCAAGCTTTTCCATTTAGTCTTCAAGTTCAAGTACAGTACCAACCAAAGATAGAGTTACAGACTTTACAAAGCTGTTGGGGGGTGCCAATAAGCATTACTTTTGATGTCAGAGATGCAATAGATAGACACCTACTTCAGTGTCAGCTTTGATATGGATGTAGATTTGAGAATTATGAGCATAGAAATGCTAGTTGAGGACATGTGATTTGAAAAGCTGATCAAGTGGGAACATGTACAGTAAATGCTGAAAAGTAGGTGGCCCAGTAGTGAGCCCTAAAGAACACCAGACTTAACAAGTCCAATATCAGACCTAAATCTGCCAAGAGATACAAAGTGACAGTGATTAGTGAGGTCAAACTTGAGCCATTTTAGACCAGTGTCAGAAACTCCAAACACACTTTCAAGATGAGAAAGAATTACTGTATATCATGGTTAACAGTATCCAACAGAGCACTGAGATCAATAGAAAAATTAGGATAGAAAGAGAACCAGAATCACATGTTATTAGAAAATCATCAGTGACTTTGACCAGGGCAGTTTCTGTGCTGTGAAGTTGTCAGAAACCAGATTGGAGGAGTTTGAAAGGGTTGTTTGCAATGAGGTGGTTATTTAACTAAATTGTAACAGTGCATTATTGAATTTTTTCAAGAAAGGGTAAGTTGGAGATGGGGCAAAAATTTTTAGATTGTCCAGAGCCATGTTAGTCTTTTTTGGCACGGGGGTAATGGCAGCAGTTTTGAGGACTGTTGGTACAACACCTGTGCTCAGGAATCCATTTATTATATTGAGGACAATGGGGAAGAGAGAAGTGAAACAGTGAAACAGGACATAAATAAAGTGGTGGGGATGGGATCAAATATACAGGTGGTTGGTTTCATATGTGAAACCAGTTTACTGATGGTTGCAGAGTTAAGAAGTGAGAAGTTAGAAAGAAGGGAACCTGTAAAGTTAGGTAAGTGGGGAGGAGATCTGGAAGTGTCATGTGCTGTGGAGAGAATGTGATGCCGGGTGCTGGCGATCTTGGAGCTAAAGAAATCTAACAATGTTTTGAAAAGTTGCGATGAGGCAGGTAATGTGGTGGGGCAGTTTGCTTTAGTAGTCTGTTGATAGTGGAGAAAAAATGTCTGGGGTTGTTATGGTTATTTTCAATGATTTGAGAGAAGCAGGTGGATCTAGCAAACTCTATCATATCCTTATATTCAGACAAGTAATCTTTCCAAGCCTGATAATGTATGTTTAGACCAGAAAGATGCCATCTATGTTCAAGTTTCCGGGAGACTGCCTTCATTTATCACAGATGGCCAATGTACCAGGGGGGAGAGCGAGAAAAAGAGATGGTTTGAGTTTTAAGAGGAATAAATAAAGTTTTTGTCAAGGGTAGATAAAAAAGCAATATTAAGGATGAGTGGTGGCTCTGTGGCGAAGGATCTGTGCCTGTGGCTGGAAGGATGCGGGTTTGTGTCCTGCAGCCGGCAGAGGAATCCTACTCCATTGGGCCCCTGAGCAAGGCCCTTAACCCCAACTGCTCCAGGAGTGGCATATAAATGGCTGACTTTGTGCTCTGACCCTAAGCTTCTCTCTCTGTCTGTGTGTCTTATGGAGAGCAAGTTGGGGTATGTGAAAAGACAAATTCTTAATACAAGAAATTGTATATGGCCAATGAAGTGATTTTATCTTATTTTGTCCTATAGAGGATCAGAGAAACAAGATAAGGATGATATGTGGACCTAGGCTGATCAATTGATCATCGGTTGCAAAAATTGCAAGAAAAAAATTGATCACAGAGCATGAGGGGGAAATGTTAGAGACAGGTAATTCCAGATTGAAGAGAATAGCTAAGTAGTCAGTGAGGCCTACTGTAGATCAAGGGAAGAGCAGTGGTAAACAAAAGAGTCATTCGCAATGATTAAATCACGGGTCTGTCCTTTGTTATGTGTTGAGCTAAGAACAAGAAGAACGTAAAAAGTAAAATATAAAAGTAAACTGAGATGAGATGTAAAATAAGATGATCAGGACAATTGCAAAGCACAATAATGGATGAAAAAGGAAAACAAAGCTAAATTTAAAGTTAATCTCCTTTAGTCCCATGAGAGGTCAATTTTTGAAGAATCGCCTAGAGAAAATGAAGAAGAAACATAAAGCTAAAGAAACGTTCATTATTTTATCTTACTAATGTATGTCAATGAATAGTTTCTCCCTGAAGATAAGAGTTAATTGCATTAATTATTTCAGCATGAGGAATAATCAGTGTTAGATTCCAACAGTTTCAACTGGAATCTTGATTAGCAGAGCAGTGCACTGATAGAAGTCTATGAGTTATACTGTATATACCAGAAATTAAAATGAATGAATGAATGCATGCATGAATAAATGAAGGAGTGCCTAAGTGCCTATATAACATCATGGTTCCAATTTGCATTTCCTTGCACTTCTATGATTATCATTTGTACCAAAGCTAATGACTCTTAGGACAACCAATTTGCGTAAGGTATATACATGAATATTCTATCAAAGCAGGAGAAGTCATTTGCACCTATTTTCATGCTGCAATTAACTTCCATTGTGCAATTGGTAACAGGAAAGCCAGCACTAAAGCAATGTAAATCAATGTGCACTTGCAAGGGATTTTATTTTTTAACTGCAATTGTTGTATAACCAGAGGGAATTAAATTCATCTTTCAAACTACGTTATAGTTGCTACTGTCACTTCCCAAGAGTGCTGTCCTGACAGACATCAGAACTAATTCAAAGCCATCGTGCTGCAGAAGGGCTGTACTATAGCAGGGAATGTTGTGGAGCAAATTAATATTCCATCCATTGAGTGCAAGTGCAAGACTGGATGTGCATGAAAATTGTTGAAAGGATTTTATCTCCTCAAATGGAAGAGTATTAGAATTGGAAAAGCAATGAAACTTCAGAACTCTGAACATGAGCTCTGAATAGTATTGTTTGCAGTACAATGTTTTGTTTCGAAAGAGGCCCTTTTTGGTTTACCCTTATTTATTTTTTTATCCTGAGTTAGTGTACACTATCGACCTTTTCCCTTTTCATTATATCATCTGAAGCAGTATAATTAGAACTAAAACTACCTTGAATGTTTCATTTTGTCAGATTTCTCTGGTGGTCACTCCATTAGAAAATAAGAATTAACCATTTCAAGAAACAATAATTATTTTATATTGACAAGAAGTGTCAGACATATCCTCATCTCATCTATTACTGTACATATAAAATAACAATACATCTTGTTTCTACAAGTGGGTACCCAGCAATTGTACCTATCTTGTGTTATCTTCCATTTTCTTTACTTTGTGCTATTTTTTTTATTGAGACCTCTGTGTAAACATTGTGCAAAAGATAATACAAAAATACTTTGTCACAATTACTACACTCAGAGTGGCAGTAGAGCATCATAATAAAAGTACCTAATATTAGTAAGCTATATTTCACAGAAATTGTAGCATTGCTTTGCATTTACTGATCTCTGCATGTTTCTGTTGTTTTCCTACTATTGCAAATGTATTGTATGCTTAAATGTTTATTTAAGCTATTTACTGTAGGAATATAAAGTAATAGTATAACAATTTTGTGGATTTAACCTTTGGGTATTACAAAGAATGTATCAGAATCCAGTAGGGTGTAAAATGTAATTACCCATAGATGAGTACTGTAACACTTTCATCAGCTGCACCACTAGGTATTTTATTCAATTAGCTTTAGGGGGATACACAGTGTCCAGCCAAAATGAAATAACATTGGTAATGCAATACAGAAGCAAGAGAAAGTTTATGAACAATTATACGGTATTAACAATGTTTCTATACTTTTTTGGAAGAACATTTTTTAGAAGATTAATTTAAATTCTTTAAAGTCCTCTTCATGCTTAAAAAATCTGTATTTGTGTATTGCTGGCCCACCCACTCTTTCACAGAGTGTTTTATAACCTCTTGACTTTAACTTCCAAACTGGTTTTGGTATCTCTTTTAATTAATTTTGATTTATACAGTACAGTAAACATTCAGCAATTATTATTCACAATGAGGCAGTGCCGTTTTGTCACAGGTCTGTCCATCATGTTTATACAGTACATGACCATAAGCATGTTATTTGCTTTATTAACGTATGTGCCATGCTTTCTAGGAGGTTTTGCTTTCATATCTTTGATGTCCCTCATGTACAAGTGTTTTTTTACATTTTCATTGCTCATTTAAGGAAACTAATGGCCCACATCCAAAAAAGTGCTATAAACAGATATTTATCTATGACCTAGCAGTGTGGGATAATGTTAGCTACATTACAGCTATGTAATTAAAAATCACTGTCAGCTTCATTTGTTGCTGTCCAGCCTCTTACATAGTAAAATAGTAATGCTGTTGGAGAACTGTGTTCAGCACATGCATGACTGAGAAAACAGATGGTGTTTTTTAACTTACCGGAATGGTTCAACAAATAGCACCTGCTTACCAGTTTTGCAGAACAAACTTGGTTTTATTCCAAGCACAAACAATTGTGTTGATTTTTTTATTGCACCACTTTAAAATGGAGACAAATAATTAACATTAGTAATCAAGTGTCTACAATCCAAATACAATTTACAAATAGAATTAACCTAGCAGCTATAAACATTTGTGAGACGGTATGCAAAGTTAGCCAAGCTGAAAATATATTTGCTTATAATATTAATAAAAGAAAATATTTATTTGGAATTTGTAATACTTTTAAATAATGCTTCACTTCAGATACTTTTAAACATCTCAAAAAGATTCTCTAGTGACTTTTAATTAATAGAATGCACTACAAGAAGTATAAAAAATATGGATAGTTAAAACAGAATCCATGAAATACTTGAAATTGTTTTTTTTTTTTTTCCCAGACCTAAACCGTATCAGCTTGTTACTAAGCTACTAAATGGGCAATAGATTAGACATCTATTACTACATTTATTTTAGGTTGTTGGTTTGAATTAGGATTGTGGTTATATTATTCATTTGATCTTAGAAGTTGGTTATTATCACATTTATGTCACTCTATTAATCCTTTTTTAGTCAGATGAGCTACCATTACCATTGTATTATAAGACAGACTTTATATTGGACATTATATAGTCTATCTTACAATACAATTGGACAAAATAATTTGCAACACATAGAGAGGGCAACTAGATATAACAGCATTTGAACTGGTTTTGCTCAAAACAAGTTAACCACTGAAAATTTGACTTTGTGCTTTTAATGATGTTTCTGAATATTGTATGTTGTAAGAAAAAAATCTGAAAATATGGCTCTTCTATATCTTGCCAGGACCAAACTGTTTTGCGGACAACGCTGTGATACCAGCTGGCCGAGAGGTGAAAATTGATGACTGCACAATTTGTTACTGCACATATGAGGAAGGCACGTGGAGGATTGAGCGCCAGGCTACCTGCAGCAAAAACGAATGCAAGCCAAGCTAGAAGGCAGGTGATCTTGAAAATCTGAAAACTGCGGGAATACTGGCACAAGACATGCCCAGCTATTTTAAATGCTCTCTAGGCGTTTCATTGTTTGCTGAATCATAGCAATTTGCTCCTGGTAAATAGACAGTTACACCTCTAAGGTGATAAATAATGTGGTTCTTTAAATTATAATTGCCTAAAAACTTTCTATGAATTTTGTAAACCTTGTTAAGGGATTTTATTTCTCTTCTGGACTGTTAGACAATACGGTATAGAGCCAAAACATTTTTTTTATTTATACTAACTGTAACTAAACACACTGTGAGGTTGGAGCAGGACCATAAGACACCCCGTGGAATGTAAAGATAAGTACACACATTTAAGAAAATACACCAACCTTATATGAACACTAACATACTGCTGTGATCAACTATTTGATGCTGATACAATCTTTTTAATAAATAAGTGCCAGTCATTGATAGTCATTGTCACCCTAAAAAACAACTTGCTTGTCAAGAAGATTTTTTGGGGGGAGTTGAAATGTAATTTTTATGTGTGCTTTTCTTTTTGGTCTAAACAGACGCATATTAATTAACCATCACTTATCATACTACATATAAACCCACTTTTTTAAAGAGTTGAATGTTGTCGGGTTAAAAATATTTAATAGGATAATATTCTATAGTTGCTTTGGAATGATAATTTATTTTCAGATTTAAAATAACAGATCTGATATCACATTAGAAACCTTGAGCAAGAAATAGTGCTAAAGTATGTTAGTAATAATTGTAGGATGGTGGCAGAGTTTAAAACGTAATTAATAAAACTCAAGGCATGATGTGTAATGTACTATGAAGGAAAAGTATTCCATATTATCCATGATCTATGATCTTTTTGGCATCTGCTATAGTTAACATTGTTTGGACATTGTACTTTCCCCTCAACACTACAGTTTTACATTTGTGACAGGGAGAATCAAGGCAGTAAAAGGTTTTGAACCACATACTGGTGTGACTGGAGTCAGTGTGATATACTGTACAAAAGCAACATGCTCTAATTAAACAGTTTTTAAACAGTTATTTTTATCCTTGCTAAAAATTTCAGGATTGGAATAACTTGAGTATTTGACTTTAACCCATTAGGCTGAGGGACTGATAATCTGACCATAAGGATGAGGATATTGTAACTGCTCCACTAGGATGAATGAGCTAAGATGCTATTGAAAGGTTGAAACGAGGGAATCAAAATGATGAAAGCAGTTTTCAATGCCAATGCTTATACAAGATGCAGGCATTCAAAATGCACGGTACAACCCCATACCATGCGAAATTACCCACCGTTCACCTCATTGTACCGCAGTACATGATTTGGCTGGCCAAAATGACCGACAGGGCCACTCGTGGTGCATTGGTTGTTAGTGAAACGATTTAATCACTTAATCTCTTTACTGCATTAATGTCACGCAGGGGCTGACTGCGGAGGATAGGGATCCAATGCGGTGCCCTAGGTAGGGTTGCCGCTAGACGTAGGTGTAGTCGGAGTAAACAGGCAGGGGTCTGAGTCCGGGAAGGCATAGAAGAGTATTAGGCGCACAATCGGTAGGCTAAGGCGGAATCCAGGAAACAGGCTGGGGTCGGAGTCCGGGAAGGCGTAGAAGAGGCGTAGGCACAGAATCGGTAGGCGAAGGTGTAGACGAGGAAGCAGGGTGGGGTCGGAGTCCGGGAAGGCATAGAAGAGGCGTTGGAGTGGATTTGGAAGGCGGAGGCTTAATCGAAGAGACAAGCAGGGGTCAGGATCCAAGAGAGCATTCTAGAGGCGAAGGTACAAAATCGAGTGGCAAAGAGGTAGTCAGAAAAAGCAGTGTCGAGGTCTTGGGGAGAATCAGTAGTAAGGCGAAGGCATAGATAGAAGGTAAGCTCAGGGAGAGAATCTCAATCGTGAGCACTGACCGGGGGACTGATGAGGGTTTAAGTAGAGGACTGATTGATGTGTGCACGTTTGGTACAGCTCGTGGGAATGTGGGAGCGCTTTGTGAGAGTACCCCCCCCTTCAGGGGCAGCTCCGGACGCCATAGATAGAGCACCAAAGTCCAGGGGGCGACAGGATGACCCGCAAAACTAGAGTCATGAGCCCACTGGAGAACCTCAGAACGGACTCGATCAGTCACAAACAGCTTATCCAAAGGGCATGAGGGAGGTACAGGCTGGTCGTTGAGGGCGTTTCGGACGATGTGCTTGATGTGGGGACGGATCGCCACAATTATCTGATGAGGGGGTATGATGGGTTCGGGGGGGAGTTCGAGCTCCGGTGGATCAAACAGACGGGAGAGGGCATCCGCCTTGATATTCTTAGAGCCGGGGGTGTATGTGATGAAAAAGGCAAAATGGGCAAAAAATAGGGACCATCTGGCCTGGCGAGAATTGAGGCGCCGAGCAGACTGGAGATAGGAGAGGTTCTTATGGTCTGTGAGAATGGTGAACGGATGTTGAGCTCCCTCCAGCCAGTGCCTCCATTCTTCCAGGGCTAGCTTGATGGCCAAGAACTCCCTGTCTCCCACAGCGTAGTTAACCTTGGCAGGGGAGAGACGCCTGGAGAAGAAAGCACAGAGATGGAGGGATGAGTTGTCCCCAGATCGCTGCGACAGGACTGCTCCAATGCCGTGCGCCGATGCGTTGGCCTCCAGAACGAAGGGCAGTGAGGGATCAGGGTGACGAAGGAGGGGAGCTGAAGTGAAGAGGTGCTTCAGGCTTAGAAAGGCACGATCAGCCTCAACGGTCCACTTGCCCAGAGTCGGACCCTTACGAGTGAAGGCAGAGATGGGAGCGGCAATGGAGCTGAAATCATGAATGAAGCGACGATAAAAGAAAGTGTTGAACCTGCCTCAAATTCCGGGGGGTTGGCCAGTCCCTAATGGCCGCCGTCTTGGAGGGGTCCATCTCGATGCCCAGGGGAGAGATGACATAACTTAGAAATTGGACAGTGGAAACATGAAAAGAATACTTTTCCAGTTTGGCATAGAGGCTGTTCTTAATAAGGCGGGTGAGGACCTCCCTGACGTGAATAACATGTTCCTGAAGGCTACTGGAAAAAATTAATATATCATCCAGATAGATGAGCGCATACTTGTGAATGATGTCCCTGAAGATGTCGTTCATAAAATTCTGAAAGACGGCCGGAGCGTTGGCAAGACCAAAAGGCATGACACGATATTCATAATGGCCGTGAGTGGTGATAAAAGCCGTCTTCCATTCGTCCCCCTCTCGAATGCAGATAAGGTTGTAACCACCCCGCAGGCCGAGTTTGGAAAAAATCTTTGCGCCACGAAGAGACTCCAGAGCAGCAGGAATGAGAGGCAGAGGATATAGGTTCCTAACAGTAATATCGTTCAGACGCGGTAATACACACACAGGCGCAAAGAACCATCCTTCTTGGTAATAAAAAAAAACTGGCGCAAGCAGGAGATGAGGACGGGCGGATGAAACCAGACTGCAGGGCATCCTGAATGTAGGTATCTAGTGCCTTGGTTTCTCTTGCACGGAGAGGGGGTAAACATGCCCTCTAGGTGGTAAGGCTCCGGGGACCAGATCAATAGCGCAATCGTAAGGACAATGAAGAGGAAGTGAAAGAGCTCTTCGTTTGCTAAATGCAACGTGAAGATCGGCATACTTGGGGGGAATAAGTGGGGAGGTGACGTGAGAGATCTGAAGAACATGAGGTTTCGTGGGGAGCTGACAGCAGTGGGTTAGGCAGTGATCACTCCAGGCAGTGAGTTCCTCACAGAATCGGTAGGCGAAGGCGTAGACGAGGACGCAGGCTGGGGTCGGAGTCCGGGAAGGCGTAGAAGAGGCATCGGAGTGGATTCGGAAGGTGGAGGGGTAATCGAGGAAACAGGCAGGGGTCAGGATCCAAGAGAGCGTTCTAGAGGCAAAGGTACAAAATCGAGTGTCAAAGAGGTAGTCGGAAAAAGCAGTGTCGACATCCAGGGGAGAATCAGTAGTAAGGCGAAGGCGTAGATAGAAGGTAAGCTCAGGGAGAGAATCTCAATCATGAGCACTGACCGGGGGACTGATGAGGGTTTAAGTAAAGGACTGATTGACGCGTGCACATTTGGTATGGGGAGAGCTCGTGGGAATGCCGGAGCGCTTGCCTGCATGAGGGAGATTTGTGACAATTAACGCATGTTTTAATCTGCTTAATATTGAATATATAATTTTAGTAGCTGAGCATAAAAAGAAGAGGAGCATAACACGTCTGAAGGCCATAAATTATATTAATTTAGGAACATAAACATATTATGTAAACTCTATATGGCTGGTATTGGTAGTTTAAATAGAATTTGATTCATAGGGAATATAATATGGAATCCCGTATCTAAAGTAATTAATAACGATATAATTATATTAATATATAGCTCAAATTATCACAGTAGTACACTTTGGAAATGTCTACATCAGTTTAACTCATTTCAATGTGATTCTGTGTGTGGTGTAATGGCTTAGGTGTGTGCCTTGAATGCTGGAGATTGGGGGTTCAAACCCAGCTGTCACCATGAGTTTACATTTAACAAATAAACATTTTATTGAAAAACTAAAATATTAAATATCGACACTATATTGAATTTTTTGTATTTCTAAATATCACAAAACGTTCAAAGTTAAGTGAGTTAAGTGATTAACCTTTTCCATGAATACTTCCGCTCGTTATCGCAGTAAAAGAAACGCATACTTTTTAGAATTTAATCATTAGGGAATATAATATGGAATCGTGTTATCCAAAGAAATTAATAACAATATTAATTTAAGGATCTAAATATATGTATTTATATAGCTGGTAGTACTACTGTAATCAACTTTCTTTGTAAACATGTTTTATTTTTAATTTGATTCATTCTCGCATGATGAATTGTGAGAGTGATAGATGGAGACAAGATGGAAGTTCTTGTCAAAACTACATTCCCCAGAATGCAGTGGGAAATAATGTGCCACCCTCAGTCACCTGACCAGCTGATGCACTGCAACAGAGAGAATGACTGAAGGATTAGCCCATTAGTTCAAAAAAACATTATATACTATCCCTACATCTACAAAACACCTGATCATCTACTGTAAAGCTTTCAATGCTTTGTGTCAGCAGCCATATCACCCTGCAACTTACAACTGGCAGCCCACTGAAGCTAAGCAGCTGTAAGCCTGGTCAGTACCTGCATGGGAGACCTCCTGGGAAAAACTAAGGTTGCTGCTGGAAGGGGTGTTAGTGGGGCCAGCAGGGGGCACTCACCGTGCGGTCTATGTGGGTCCTAATGCCCCAGTATAGTGACGGGGACACTATACTGTAAACAGGCGCTGTCCTTCGGATGAGATGTAAGGCTGAGGTCCTGACTCTCTGTGGTCATTAAAAATCCCAGGGCGTTTCTCGTAAAGAGTAGGGGTGTAACCCTGGCATCCTGGCCAAATTTCCCATGCTTCCTAATAAAGCACCTCTATGAATTGGCTTCATTACTCTGCTCTCCTCCCCACTAATAGCTGATGTGTGGTGAGCGTTCTGGCACACTATGGCTGCCATCGCATCATCCAGGTGGATGCTGCACATTGGTGGTGGTGGAGGGGAGTCCCCATTACCTGTAAAGCGCTTTGAGTGGAGTGTGCAGAAAAGCGCTATATAAGTGTAAGCTATTATTATTATTAATTATTGTGTATATTCCAATCACAGAGGGGGCAGGGTTTGTGGGGAAAGGTTTAGGCTGCAAATGAATTAAGAATCTGTATTCTTCACACCTGAAACTGAGTCACCTCTTGACTCAGAAAGCTTTGGAGAACTTTACATTTTTATTTTTAACAAATTGTAAATATGACGTTTACATCGGTATTTTTCTCCTGATGGTAACTGTCACATTTCACATCCTTGCAAAACAATCATGACGTTCTCATGCAATCTAATGTTTTGATGTTTTTTATTTTGAAACTGTGATCTTGATGTGCAGGTGTGAAGTAGAGTTAACAGCTTCAGATTTAAAAGGTTATTAATAATATCTTCCGTCTCGCATTAACATTGGAATGTTCTTCCAAGTGTAAAAAGAGGTGATAAACAATGTGTCTCCTCTATTACTCTTCAGTTTACAGAGAACTTCCGCCAGAGCCACATATTGTCCAATAATACTCTTCTTGTGTCTAATTTCTAGTTTAGCAGGATTTGCGCAAAAAGCACATTAAATGTGATGACATTACCCACGTCTATATCACTGTACAACACAGGTTTGAGCCGGAGTGTCTGTTAATAAAACAGAGCACCTTCAAATACATATAACTTCTGCATGATTTCTTTATCCGTTTCAGCTAAATGAGGGGAATTAAATCAGACGGAATCTTGGAGTGCCAATTGTAAACTTGTAAATTTACAAGTTCTGGGAAGAAGAGTTGACAGAACAAAGTTGAAACAATTGTATTAACAGGCTGTTTCATGTTCTTCCTAAGATTGTTGAGCTAAGTGGGGGACATTCGGGAATGTGATTTCACAGATGCTTTAGTTCTGTCTTGCATTGTCAGATTGTGAAGCAATAAAAGCATTTAATTAAACACCCATTTGCGATTATAATAAAAAATAAATGAAGATAGTATGAAAATGTCTTCTCACCTACTGGCCCGCTGGGTTAATGGGGACTCTCTATGTGATAGACATAAAACAGGGCAATGACTTTCTCTGCAAGCTAGTCGAAGAAGTAAGTTGGCGACTCAAAGCTCGAAGACCAGCAGCAACAATAATTAATACAGTGTGTAGTCTCCTCTCACAGTACAAAATTGTGGTTATGTATCGGGAATGTTTGCAAAAAGCTGAAGAAGGCAGCATGGAATAAACCTATTCCTTAACAATGTCAACAGTGCATGCTACTGAAAATTCCTTCCCATTCCCCAGAACATTTCTGTTCTATTCTTTTCTACATAACATTACACAGCGGGGTGTTGACAGGCATAGCCTTTGTGAGAAGTACTGTAGCTGCAATGGAATATACTAGTAGGTAAATTCCAAGCTGAAAAGAAAAGACACAAGGTGTCTCCTCTATAAATTTTCAATTTACAGACCATCCAAGGTAATTTATTATGAATAGTATCTTCCATATCGCATTAAAATTGGAGCGCTTTTCACAAGTGTAATTCTACCTATTTTCTAACCACTTTATCCAGGACAGGTAACAGTTTCACCTCTCCCCCTTCCCTCTGCCTGTCTGACTTGTTCCTATTTTTAACCATTCTGTGTCCAGACCGCAGCAGGTGAGAGAGAGTAGGAAGAGACAGAAAAAAAGTGAACCCTGTTTTTTTTTATATAGTCAGAAGGTTTCAACTGATTCCTAAAAAAATATAGCATAATGCCTTCTCGCGTTATGAAGTCACTTGCACCTGGGATCCGCTTTATTCAAACTAAGGTTTCTAAAAATGCAACTAGGTAATAGATATTGTTTAAATAAAAGCTGTGAAATGTTTAACAAATCACGATCTTTAAATCTGTAGGTTGCAGGTTCTTTGTCATTCACGTTATTATTATTAATATCACTTAACATTGAATATGAAAAACACAAAAAAGTTAATATAGTGTACATAATATTTACTATTTTATTTTTTAAAAAGTCTTTGTTAGAATAAAAACTTGTGCCTGAACTGGGTATTGAACTCTAATCGCCTACATAGAATGAACAGCTCAAAAGTGTTTCTAAAGTAACATTAAAGTAACATGAGTCAAATTAAAAATAAAAACGTGTTTACAAAGAAAGTGGATTACAGTAATACTACCAGCTATTTAAATACATATATTTAGATCCTTAAATTAATATCATTATTAATTTCTTTAGATAAACAATTCCATATTTTATTCAAACTACAGTATGGAAAAATGAGTTTTTTTCAAAAAATGAAATAAAAAATATGATACAATGATGTGTTTCTGCCTAACTCAAACATTGTGTGACTTTAAAAGCTGTAAAAATTGGTTTAGATAGCAGAAAGTTACATTGCTCTTACAAGCGAATGTTAAGCACAGTTTTTGTTAACACAACACAACTTTGTCAGTGAAAAAAATTACAGCAGGCAGTTTTCCTTCCCCTCTATATTCTTATGTATGATTATTATACTGCGATAACGAGTGAAGTATTCACAGAAATTGTTAAAACATTATAACTTTTTATAACTTACTCAATAAAAAAGACTAAATGTTTTATTTTAAGCTAATGTTGTTTACAAATTGTTAGACACATTATGAACACATTTTGCAATCTTTCACGATGAGATAACCTCAGTGATTTCAGGTACAGTAGTTGCGAAAAGATGATTAACAAAAAGGCATGTTTCACCTGGATACATACAGAAAATTTCAAAGGGTATTTCAGATACACATTATTTTGAAGACTTAAGAACAGCATTTGGTGTTTTTGTGAAGTGATGCTGGCCTCCAGAAAGTTATATTCATTTGTCTGATTTTTTTAAATTTAAGATAACTAAATGTAGAACAGATATCATCAACTCAGCTTTAGGTAATTCATACATTTAGCTTGTAGATTTCTTACTTTTTAAAATTCAGCATTTATGTTTATCACATTTTATCAACTATAGCAGTAGAAGAAAGCCAAGTTCCCAGAAAGGCAGCAGTTTTGCTTTTTTAAAAACATAAATAAAATTATAATAATCAATATTCTAATCATGTTAATTCATTTTTACAAGACTTGTTCTCCAAATAAATTAATTTGAATTCCTTGTCATGTGGCAGAACAACTGGTGGCCCACCTGGGGCATACTGTCATTATAAATTCACTTAGGAATTCTTAATTATAATCTTTAAACAATTTGCTTTTATTTGAGGTTGTTGATTGTCGTTAATGAGTCAGTTTTGTTAATTTACAAAACTTATATTTGTGAAGATTTTTTGTGAACTTTTGTTTCTGTGTTACCACTAAAATGTGTTACCTTAAAATAACTGAAGATAAGAATAGAACCTTTCGATCTGTTGACTTTTTAAGATACACCTTAAAATTGCAAAAGTCTATAAAGGGCCATAACCAAACCTTTTTTTTTACAAAAAAAGAGCAGTTAAAACCGAACAAGCTAAAAAAATCCCTATTTTAATAATAGCAAGTATTACCATCATCTGCTGTGAAAGGTACTGTACAGTACATCAGTACAAGAAAAAAATACAACAGGACAAATGACAGTAAAAGGATAGTAGAATTAATTATAAATAATTTCACAAACTAAACAATAGGAGTGACTATAATAAATCCTTGCACAACATTTTATTTTAATCCATTAACACCTTAACATTAAATGTAAAATTGTGTTTCACTGTTTTCTTTCATTTTAATTAATCTTTGTATCACATTCCATTTCTTGTAGTGAGAAGCCCTGGAGTCTATATGATTTTTATCTCAAGTAATGTGTATATCTGGATCTTAGGGGGATGCAAGGCATGCTCAACAAATAACAAGATCCTTGACAAATCACACTTCCTTTTCAGAATATATCTTGCCCAAGGTGTTTGAGGGAGTGTTTCAGCAGAGTCTGTCACTTCCCAGCTGGGATTTTCATTGCACATCAACAATATACCGTATGTACCAGTTGTCCCACAAGTGAATGTGCTATTTTTCAAGTCACAAACTTATAGTCAGTAATAATTGCATTTTAGACTTACAGTTTTGAAGTGAAAGTTAGCTTTTGCAGCCACATTAGAATTGCCTCTTACTGTCCTTTTTGATGTCATAAAAAAGATTAATAAAATAGCAAGAATCAGCAAAAACTTGGAGTTATTTAGTCCATTAAACGTTTTTACGGTTGAGATACGGTTGACATGGTGCATAATCAAACCAAAAGACTCATGCATAACCACGTGTCCTTTAAAATTTGAAGTAATTCAGTCATTTTTATCCACCAGCGCAGAATGCGCAGAATGAAGTTTTCTTTTTCTTCAGTCATGGAAAAGCAAACAAGAGTTCAATTTCACTTCAAGATCCAAAATTCAGTACAATTTAGTTAGTTTTGTCAGTTATCATTTAGTGATTATTGTTTAAATGATATATATATATACTGTACAGTATATGATATACTGTATAGTTCCTTGTAAAATCATTCAGACCCTTGCACAGTTTTCATATTTTGTTGTTTTAAAGTTTTCAGGCATTACACTTTGAAGTAGCAATTAATATTTTTACATACACATCCTACAAAACACTTTCAAAGCAAAAACCAAAGGGGAAGAAGTAAAAGGCTGAAAATTTTGTGCATGTCAGTGGTAATATTCATCACACCGCAATTAAGAATTTTAAAAAGAGAGAGAAATAAAAGTTGCATAAGAAACAGTAGTATTCAAGCAATCAATGTTTCCACCATTTTAATTTGACAAACAGTATTTTTGAGGAAAAGCATGAGTTAGAATATCTGTTGTTAAGTATACTTACCAACTTTTGTACTTATTTTCCAGGACTCCTACTCTCAAAATTATCCTTAATTTAATATCACACCATTCATTTGTAGATTTCAGCTTTTCATACTGTATTTCTCCTGAAATTTGCATCCTGGATATCCATGTGTTTGGACATTCTTTCTCACCTGCAGTGCCCTTTCTTACATGATATTTATTTTGGTCTCCTTGCCACCCTATTGTTTCCTGATTATTTTCTTTCTCCCCCTCACACCTAATGAAGGCTCCATGGCAAAAACACTGTGTATTTTTCTTCTTTATATTGTTCACCATGGAATTAACCAGTACTAATTAAATAATATGACAATTCATACTGTTGTGCACCATCAATGTTGCCAGGGTTGTGTGAGAACAGAGAAGGAGAGGATTAGTTTTTTTTTTTTTATTTAGTCTATTCCTTCTTACACAATTCACCTTCACAGAAATCCCTTCCAGACACATTAGGCTCACAAACAATTTGCTCACATATGTCTTGGATTTTGTTTCAATGTAGTCTTTTACATTTGTATATCATCTTGGTGTCTAAATTTTAAATTTTAAAAGCCAAATTTAAATTGATGTTAAAAAGTACATTTTACTGACTAGAATGGAAGAACTGCTTATTGGATGAGGTTTCTGTTGAAAAGGGAACATTGATCCCATGATTAATGGAAAACTCCTCATATTTTAACCACATTTCTTTAGTGGGAGCACAAGAAACAGTGCCCCTTTCAAACACCACAGGAAAGAAGTACTGTTTATCATGTTTTTCAGTTTAAAAAGTCTGTGCTTTCTGAAATTAGATACAAAAAACAAAGCTGAGAAAACCTGCAATGAGTTATTTGTCCTTTATGAAAATATTGTACAAAAATATTTTAGCTAAGTTTTTCAGCAGGCTTAGCTTATTACTCACTGCTACTTGTTATTTCATCTGTAACTCTACCTTGTTAGTTCTCTTTTCTCTGTTCATCAGCCACACCTGGCAGTTGTGATTCTAATGGCTCCTGCTCCTACAGAGACTTTTAATGGAATAAACAGATACTGTTCTGGTATTGGTCTGGCAGAACTGTTACTTTATTTGTTGTGTACTTTATGCTAAATATTATATTTAATATGTAAAAATACAAAAATGCTATTTTGTACATACTGCTAAATGTAGTTAGCTGTATTATTCTTTTAATTAAAACCAGCAATAAAATGTGTGCACTGTTTTGTCACAACAAACGCAGTCTCTATTTCATTTTTTGTGTTCTCATTCTCTATGTTGTTCCTTAGGCAGTGATTTGTTTTAGTAACTGTCCTTAGTTATCTAATTAATCAAACATGACAAAAATAGCCTCAAAGAAATAATATAAACAGCACATATCCCGACAAAAAAAGACAGGTATAACAGCCCTTTAAAAAATATAATTTCTTATCAATATATGTACTAAAACTAAATAAACTGTAATGTTCAGAAAAATTACTGCACAACTTGTAGTTCTAGGTGTGCAGGGGATAAGCAAAAGAAGACATGCTGACAAATAACATGAAACATTGTTGACACACAGATTCCTCTGCAGAATAATATTTTCTCAGCTCAAAATATTGTTTATCCTCAAGGCTGAAAATGGGATCTGTTTTGCTGTACTCTAGTGTTGCAGAGAAACACTGCCCCATTTTTAAACTCAGCTCAGGGTGACAGGTTTAAGAACTTTAGCTAATCAAAGTATATATTATATAGATGTGCCCACAGAGTAGAATGGACTTTCAGTTAAGAAAGCATTGACAGGTCCATTAATTAAAAATGATCTCTTTAAATGTCAAGTGTTTATGGAGTTTATAAAACTGAGCTATAAAATGCTTTGTATACCGGATGGAAAATGTCTACAGATTATATGGACACCTGAAAAAGGCTACTTTACTGAGAAATGTAATTTTAACACATTTGGCATAGAGAACTTTGCTTATTCTGTTATAATTATTTTAAATATTGTAAACAGGCCAATTTTAAACATAACCTGTTATTATCCTGTGCCTTTTTAGCTGTATTATATTTGCTCAATATTTGAAATGTTAAATTTACCATTAATCATCCCAATTCAGAAAATGATGGAAATCTGTAAAATAACTGTAACAGTTTTGCCATGTCTCTTTGGAGATAGATTCCCTAGCCTGTTAAGAATGCTAAGGTTAGTAAATTTAAAAATAAACTAACCAAAAGATTGTTCATGTGGGTTGAATTTTTTTCTGACAAATAAAGTTAGTCAAAATGCCATAATCCTGTGTGACACCATAAGGCATTATAGCCATAAATTTTACAAATATATATTCATTTATAAAGTGGGAAAATTAAAAAAACACCACAACCAAAACACTAAACATAAGCCTAACTCTAACTACCTTGTTCAATGCCTAACTACCCCCACTGGGCAGGTAAGCTGCATACTAGCTTCAAAACAGAGCAGACATCCTCATCTCATCCTCTGTCCATGAGATTCTTCATAAAGTCCAAGTATCTCTCTGTGACTTTTTGCATAGAGCTTGGTTTCTCTCTAGGATTTTTCAGACAGACATCCCGTAATCAAACAGATCTTATTATTGGATGGGATGCTGGTCTATCATAGGTTAAATTAGTATTTGTACCCATGCGCACAGTTGGACAAAATGAAGCAGCAGGTAGAAAACACTGTGTTCAGTGCTGTCATAACTAAATATTAAAGTGCCTATAGCATTGACATGACATGTCATATACGTGTAAAGCCCCAATGTTATTACACACTTCCCTCATTAGGAAGATCATAGTCTATTTATTTTAAGCCAAATAAGACATGCAGACAAAGCTTCTCGAGATAAAGTAGTGACATTTTTAACATTAAAGTTAAAATGTTAAAAATGTCAGGAC
The DNA here is from genome assembly GCF_040954835.1 of Lepisosteus oculatus. Taxonomy (NCBI): domain Eukaryota; kingdom Metazoa; phylum Chordata; class Actinopteri; order Semionotiformes; family Lepisosteidae; genus Lepisosteus; species Lepisosteus oculatus. Next base: position 25,020,119 of record NC_090705.1, read on the forward strand.
TTTTTTTACATTTAAAAATGACATTTATAACATGTAAACAGTGACCTATGTGTACTAAAAGACTTCTTTTGGACCCCTACTTCTCAGCAAACATCTTCTTGCTTTAAAGATCCTGAGAAATGGAAATGTTTTCAACAACCAGGTGCTACCCATTGTATCTAGAATCTTAAAAACACTTCAAAAGTCACTTACGTTATCAGTAACAATATATTTAATGCGGTTTCACAGCTGGTTAGCTTTTTACAAACTGACAATCAACATGAAATACTTGAAAGAGAAGGAAAAAAATACCATTGCTTCAGTGTATGATATATCAAATATATTTTTGTTTCTACCTTGTACATTTTTCTTCTGTTTTTTCTCAAGAAATATATATATATACTGATGGAAAAATACAACAATTTCTGGAATGAGAATACTATAGTTATAGCTTATGTACCTTCACAAAAAGTTGTCAATTTGTTTTAAGCCATCTGACCCCAGCAATACAGCTTGTGCAGTGAGGCATTGCAACTTGCCAATCACACAAAATCTCATTAGGTGATCTTTTACCCGATGAGGTCTAGATGGAACAATGCCTAATCAGGTCACCTTTAAAAATACCTTAATTCAAAGCTTAGGTCACTGCAAGGAAAAGGGCACACTTAATCAGTTTTCTGTGCATTCCAAAATGCCTTGAATGTCACCAGAAGCAAGGGAGAGGGCCATTGGCATTCTGCAGGTAGGTGTGTCACGTGCCAGCATTACCATACTCTATGGAGTGAGCTGCTCCATTGTGTCCCGAGAAGGTTTCAGCAGACCGGCAGGACAGATGACCGTCCGAGATCCGGTTGGCCTCAAGTGACCACACCAGAGAAGGACCAACACATCAGAAAGGTCCATATGAGAGATTGTTTCAGATCTGCCACTCGTACTGCTGCTGAAACTGCCAGCAGACACAATGCCCGCATCAGTGACAGGACAGTGAGGCTCCATGCTGCTGGCCTTAGAACAAGGCGATCTGTCAGAGGCCCTCTGCTCTCACCTCCTAGATGTCACACCCGACTGGCTTGGGCCAGATAGAGGCTGCGATGTACTCATCAGCAGTGGCACCAGGTCCTCTTCACGGATGAATCACTCTTCAGCCTGTTTCACACAGATGGGAGGGCCAGACTGTGGAGGAGGAGGTGTTGCGTTTCTTTTTTCCATCAGTATATTTTCAAGGGTAAATTCTGATCTATATTGCTACAATTAATTTAATATTGCTACAGTACAATCCCTCACTGATAATTTACTATTTCAGACATTCCTTATTCATTCTGACCTTATAAGCAATACAAAACTTTTAGGTTGAGATAAGGGAACTATAGATTTTATTAGAATTTAGACTTCCATCTCTTGTACATTGATAAAAAAGTGAATAAGTGGCATTGGACTGACCTTTATTACCTATTGGAAATATAATTTGACAAGATAACTCTTGTGTTAAACTCAAATGATGCAAATTATAAGTTAATGACACTGGATTATCAAGAATAAGGCATTTTGACAGAAAGCAATGTTTAACAATTAACATACATACCTATTACGTTTCTAAAGTTAAGCAAAATGTTTTCTAGCATTAGAATTCCTGACATTTGTTTTAATATTAAAATCATAGTCATTATACTGTAGCACCACGCGGGGCGCTTTAGCCATGCGCACGCAAGGCTGGCAGAGAACAGCACCTGGGTGTGGGACTACGGGACCATATATAGTGGGGGGGGGGCTGAGAAACAGTCTCTTCCCTTCGTGTGTGTGTTAGTGTAGGTGCAGCGCTGTAATCCCTGTCCTTGTGTGTGTACCTTTCCCCGGTTCGAGTTAATAAATGTTTTGTTCAACCCCATTCCCTGAGTCCCATGCCTGCTCCATTCCGTACTGAAACCCGCAGTCGTTACAATACTAATACATCCTAGATTTAGGATGATTGATGATGATTTTCTAATTCATACCGAGTGGCATTAAAATGATATTATACATCATTGGAAGTATTAGAGTACTGAATCTGGGTAAATGGTTGAGCGTCAATCAACAGTCTACGAACACAGCATAAACAGGCAGACCGAAGAGAGAAGAGTAAGACAAGAAAGACAGGAGGAAAGAGACAGAAGGACAGAAGGTGACAGCTCCTTGTTCCGATCTTCCAGAATAACCTTGTCACGGATGTCTGAAGGGACGAACCGGGGAGAGGCAGGAGAGCGAAAAAGACCCTATGCGTAGCAGCGAGAGGGGGGGTTAGCCCGGGCTCAGCTGTTCAGGAAATGCCGTATAGAAACCTATGCCCTCGGGCAGCGGACGTGGGGCGACCTGGTGCTTGGCGGGTTTCAGGACATCCGAACGTCAATGCTGAGCCAAGGCAAATGAAAGACCCAGGAATATATAGCCCCAGAGAGAGAGAGAAACAATGGAAGGACAACAAAGCACCGAAAACGAGAGACAGGACAGAGCAGGAGCACCCTCTGGCTGCAGAGGGTGTGACAAACCTTATTCAAGCTAAGTATTGGAACCCTGTTAAGAGAACTTGTCATTATGTTGTTGTTAGGGACTTTGATTTCCTGTATAGTGAATCCCTTGATTAATACAGTAGGTGCATTTTTAGAATAGGGAGATTACTTGAATAGTTGGGTTGAATACTTGGTAGCAGTCTAGGGTTTTTTCTATGTGGTTAATGATGTAGGCCTCTAAAATGCTGGTGTTGTATGTTTATGAAGTAGTTCAAGCAGGGAGTTGCATCACCATGCATAGGCTGCAAACGAACAAGTAAAGGTATATTCTATGCTGAAAAGAAAAGAAACACAACATTTAGGCTGTGGAGTCTTCCTCGGGTGTCATTCAGGAAAAAGCTCCACAGCCAAAACCTTGTTTCTTTTCTTCTCTTTTCAGCATGGAATAAACCTTTACTTGTTCTGTTGTATGTTTATGTTGTGTGTTGTTTAATGTGTATATTGTCATTGTTAATGAATGTTTATTTAACTCAGTGCTCTATGAATTATTACGCTTTTCACCAAAGCTGTGTGAGAGAACAAATAACTCAGATATCTTCAATTGTTTCAAGTACAAGTATATTCTTGGCAAAATCATTAACTAGTTGGGGGTTATACATATTTATTTTAATTATTGATTTATCCACTGGGTCATTTGTGATTTTCTCTATTTTCATGTCCCTGAATTAATGTTTCTCACACATTCAAAGCAGAAAAACAAAAAAGATTAGATTTAAAGTATCCATTGAAATGGCTAATAATATGAAAAACTGGAAGCTCTCAAACCCTTTGCTGTGGCAAACCTTTGTATAAAATTACCTTAATTTTGCTTCATCTGGGTTTAACACTAGAGAGCTATCTTGTCAAATTATGTTTTCAATAGGTACTGAAATTGTGTTAGTGTGCAATAGTGATTTATATGGTTTTCAGAATAATCTATTTTGCATGTGTTCATGTAGTACATTTCAAGCTAATGTTCAACCATGAGGACCAAGGAGCTTGCTAAACATCTCAAGGATAAAGCCATTACATAAAACATTTCATAGATCCATAATATCTCTGTGAGTATGGTGATGTCAAACATTAAGAAATGTGAGACATCCAGGCACTGCCTAGATAAGACTCTCCCATAAGGCTAAGTACAGTAGATGGGCAAAAATGAAATTGATTCTGAATTTGAAATCTACATATTTCAGTTTTGTCCCTCTTAGTTTCTTTTTTCTAACATTTTCCGTGATTTGTCTTCCGATTAGAACTTTTCAGTTTGAGCATTCAGGTTGTCAATAACAGTTGCAGTGGAATAGACAGTACTTGTGCTGACATCAGTGATTCATGTGATTTGGTCAGTGTCATGATGCATGGGCTTTTGGCATGAACTCATTCTGCTCATTTTGATTACACTGGAATTATACAGCAAGCTTGACTAGTGCTGTCAGACAGCCTAACTCATTATCACCACATACAGTATTTTGTGACAAATAAATAACATTAACACATTGTTGCTAGGTAATGACTGTTAAAACTCATTTTTAGTTCTAAAAATATTAAATTTGGTAATGCCTTTTAATGAACTAGAGTTGCTTCCTCTGCTGTGAACCTCCCACTGAAAACAACTAACAGCATAGCCTAACAACCAAGAAATGTGATGCGATAATCTTAAAGTAATTTCTTATTTGTCTTCAAACAAGCGTTTTGTTGAGGTCAATAGCATATAATGTAGCATACGTACAGTAATAATGTATCATCATGTAAAGAGGAACTGTGAACAGAGTCTCAGAAAACTTTAGGAGATTCCCTAAAACAAACTAATATCCCGAACCAACTCCCAATCTGCTGTACAGTAACTAAAACAAGTTAGTAGACATGCAAGGAATATTTCAAGGGCACAGTCTGAAGTATCAAGCACACAGATGAATAATGGTTGTGATAGAAAGCTGTTCCAATGCAATAAAGTCAGGATTTATTGTGTTTCAATGAAGGTATAAACACCATAATAAGTTAAATATAACTGAATTAAATGCGGTAGATTAATATGTAATCTTGGTATCTCTATATGTTTTTGTTTCAAAGTAATTATGCTCAAATGAGTCTTGACTATGCTATTCATCTTCTTTATTGATTTTGCATCATGGTGAAAAAACAGAACTCTGTCAACTGAGAAATCCTGGACAGGTCACAATCCATACAACCAACGTTGACCAAGAGTCTCGATGTCCCATTGGTCCAGGCCTGACTACACACCTGGTAAATACATTGGTCAAAATGTGACCCTGATATATCTGCACTGATACTACCACAGAATATGTAATGATATTTGTATAACCTACTGTAGCTATTTTTATTACAGAGGATTATGTTCTCCTTGTATAACACTGGCAGTCAATTTCAATCTGGAATATCTAATGATTGCTTCTTGACGCTCAAATATTTCCTCAGTATGATCAGGCTTTACAATATAACAGAGTATTCGATTATATCAAATCCTTTTTCCAATTCCTTTTGGTTTTTGCATTTTCAAGACCTTGTTTCTGCTGTACAGACCACAAATGTCAACATACAGTATGAGTAGATTACTAAGCAGTTCAGAGAAAAAAATGTTTTTTTTTAAATGAGCATACATCACCATCTTTTTACAGGCGTATTTGTTTCAGAAAGTCATACTTCTGAAATAAGCTTCTATTATATACTGTTATTTCCTCACCACTAATACACTATATACAGTACTGTATGTATTATAAAAAACATGTCAAATGAATTCAGATGCCATTAACATTCAGTACTGTTGTAACAGAAGGAATAAGGTTCTTGATCCCGAGATGAAGTAAAACAGATGAGTTTATTGCATGCAAGGAACAATAAAGCCGAAGTCTTGTTTCCCGCAAGAAACAACAAAAACGAAGTATTTGTCCATGTGCCGGTACAAACTTTTGGGTTATATAGTGTCTTCTTCTCCATTTCTGACGTCACTCGGTCTGATGGTAAAGAGGGGGGTTCATGGTATTTGGCCAGTTTACGATGTCCTTGCCAAATGGTCAGTTTAAGATTATGCCCCCAGGGGGTTCCTTACTGGCATCTGGAATCCATCCTTATCAGTTAACCCCCTTTCCTGCCATAAACCCCTGTTGCTTAGAAGTCTAATTTTCAGGCAGAACTGACTTAAGTTAACCCTTTTTACATCTTGTGGCTTACTTCAGTACATACAATAAGTAGTATGTTTCCAGTAATACTTTTGATTTACAAATGACAAAAATATATTTTTTCATTAAAGCATGACATGATTGTTACCATAATTATATGGCAAAATTACAATATATTCAAAATTATATGTTTTGTAAGATTTAATAATAAAATATGTGGAAGTTGGCTCCCTAGTGATACTGCCCTTCTTTAATAAGTGATCATCAAATACAGAAATACAAAACCTAATGGAAGCTTCTGTTGTGTTACTTTGGAGCCAGGTCTAAAATAAACAATCCAAAGAACTCAGCAGGCACCTAGTACCCTCAAGAGTCCAATTATTATTGAAACTCTTCAACTCATTGAAGGATAAGCATAAATACATTGGAGCTGATGGTGAAGAATAATTTGAAATTCTGTGTTTAAAGGTTTCCCAACTTTTAAGAGAAATAAATAAATAAAGATTTTTTTTAACAAAAACCATTTCCTTAAAAACATCTAAAAGTATTCTGTCCAAACTGAATTGGGATTGAAATACTGAACACATACGATGTTATTAAATAGAAGTTGAGGTCAAACTCTAATCTTGCACTTCTGTTTCCCTGGCTGTACAGGCATCTTTCTAGTTTCCCTTCATCAGAGATGGACATGTTTTGCATTGTTGTTGATGACAATGTCAGTGTTGCTTTCAGGCCTCTGTAGCCTCAAGAAGCTTTAGCCTTCCAGAAATTATGAAACTGTGGCAATTTTGTCCCACCTTTCCCTTCCCTCTCTCTCTTCCTAATATGTTCTTCTTTCCTCTCTTCATCTCCATTTCTGGTCGAGTGTCTAACTCAATGCACATATGGCTTCTGCCCATAACTGTATCTTTCCTTTCCTTTCTTTCCCTCTACCCTATCCTTCTTTTCATTGTCCCCACAGGAGCCCCTAATCAATGACTGCAAGTGCACAAGGTCATTCTGCTCTAGATCTGGGCTGATCTGCTCAAGCTGTCCCTAGCACTCGTGCCTAGGCCGCTACAGCAATGAGCCCCCCCCCCCCCCTCGCCCCCCTTCTTCCCCTTAGCTTAGTGTCTTGGGGATTCTTCTGCGGGAATGTGACAGCACTGATCTTCCACCAGCACTATCATGTCCAGGGCTGTGAAGTTACGCAGTAGAAATACTTAGCCACACTACTTACTTAAGTACATTTTTCTGTGATCTGTCCTTTATTTCAGTATTTTATTTTCAGAATACTTTGACTTTAATTAAAGTACAATGGTTTAGAAAAGATGTGATTCAACAGATGTAATTAATTTTAATATGTTTATACTTGTTTTGAATTAAAACCCACAACCAGCTCAGCTGATCAGCAGAGGTGCATAAGTAATTTAGGATAATTAATATAAGAAAAGGCTTAGGTCTAGACAATGTTTGTGGAGGTGTCCTACAGTCTTGTGCTGATCAGGTATGTGATATTTTTTACTTGCTTTTTCAGAAGCCATTAGGTTTGCAAATCATTCCCTCTCTGTGGAAGACATGTACTATTCCCAATCCCAAAACTGCCAGGCCAACATCCACCATTTCATAGAAACTCTCAAAGAACTTAAACAACTTAAACAACTTGATAAGAAGGGTCCTAGACTTCATAATAAACATGTCTCAACAGACCAAATGGGGAAATGGTTATCTGACATCCAATACACATCCATTGGATCACCACAGGCTGGTGTCTTGTCCTGCCTACTATACTGTATACTGTATTTTGTACACTATAAGAGCAAACACACAGACATCTCAATAAATTTGCAGATGACACAGCCCTGGTCATTTTATTAAAGGACCCAGAAAATTATCACGGGTCCATCCTAAATAATAAACTAAATGGTATGATGAGTTCTGCTTGAAGTTAAATGTCTTGGAAACAAAGGAACTAATCACTGATTTTAGGAAAAACACTCCTCCTACCTATTGTAATTACCAGTCAGACTGTATAAATTGTCAATGACTACAAGTACTTCAGACTTATAGACTAAAACCAAAGATTGGACAAATGTTGTGACATAGATTGGGAAAACTAGTTTAAAAGTAGGTAAATAAACTCATGTTAACAGCAGAAAGGACAACTACTTTCAAATACCTGAGTATAACTAAGAGATAATACTTTTGTAGCTTTATTTGAGTAGTTTTCTGGAAAGGAAACTTACTTTTGCTGAGTTACTGTATTTATTTTTGGACATCACAGTAGTTTTCCTCAGATAACATATTTTGAATAACCCTGGTCATTTCCCCAGCCAGCTGAGTTAAAGCCAAAGTATTACCACTTTACATCCGTCATCTTTCTTATTATTAGAATTTGACTGAATAAATTAACAAATAAATGGAGCCCAATGAATGCAAAGCCAAGATACTCAAAAAAACATTACATTTATGAATTATTTAGTACAAATAAAAAAAGTTAAAAAAATAACTTCGGATCTCAATATCATGTTATCACATTGTTATCATACGCTTTGAAGAAAAATGTCCTTGCTTACTGTCAGATAGCCTCAGTAATGAGGTCACTGTATGAATCAAAACAGAAAAGAGACAAGTCTTAGGTGTCATTACAGAAATATGTTAGTTTTCATTAAAAAAAAATAGTCAAACCAAATATGTGGAATTAAAAAAAAATTCAAAACACAACTGTGGTATGCAAGCTCTTTTATAAGCTAAGAAAATCTGGAGTGTTTTTTTTTACCATTCATTCTATAAAGAGCAGCATACCGTACCTGGTAATGTCTGGTAAATGCCTTAAGGATCGAATAGAAAACAATCTAAATCTCTTACAGTTCTTTTTTCTTGTGATAAAAGCAACACAATTCTTTCTGCTTGGCAATGAACATTCTGAAATTTCTTGGTACAGAAACTGTAAATGTATTAGAGTTGAATGGAACACAGAATATTATACAGTATAATGAAAGGTACTACATTTTAAAAAAGAAGCCCATGAGAAATTATGGTTTTTTCATTTTTATTGATTTTTAAAAACCACTTTAATTAAAATAGACCACTGAAGGTCAAGCAATATACAATAGATATACTTTCCATTTAAAGAGTATTCACTAGGAATAACAACACCCAAGGATTATGGAGTTTTTGTCTTAACCCGTTTGCCTTAGGGCTAACTTCCTGGCCATGGGATGAGAAGGCTGATCCCCAAAAAGAACAAAACAGCACCTCAAAACTCCAATGCAGAAATAGAGAAACCATAAAGAAAGGTGAGAGATGTGTTCTACAATGTATGGCTTGAACTGTGGGTCGTTGTGGCAGTTGCATAGAAAGATGGAGGAGTGCTTGTTTAAGTGTGCCTGTATAGGTTTATGTAAAGGAACAAGTAATAGGTTTATTCCATGCTGAAAAAAAGAAGAAAGAGAACACAATGTTTTGGCTGTGGAGCCTTCTTCAGGCCTCCTTCACCTGAAGAAGGCTCCACGGCCGAAACGTTGTGTTCTCTTTCTTCTTTTTTTCAGCATGGAATAAACCTATTACTTGTTCCTTTGCAGCCTACGCATCCTGACGCAGCTACCCACCTGAACTACTAGGTTTATGTAAGCAAGGTAGACCTTGGGTGACCAGTGGCCGAGTTGCTTAATGAGATATTTAGGAATGCATTGATGAACATTCCTCAAAAGCCATTCAAGACTTTGTGAGAACGTCTTGCAGATTATAGAGAAACCAGTTATAAGACAGTAAGAGACTTACTCTTAGCAAAAAGGATCAAGTTAATCCAAAGATAATGAAATAGAGTTTCTTAAGAGCTGATGGAAGTAGATTTAAATTGGTCTTACCCAGTTCTTAAGATTTTCCTTACAATAGAAGAGATCCAAAAGTAAATTTAAATGATAAGTTGAGAGGATGCTCTTCAGAACTTCCTTTGTTGATTATAAATGACAATGTTATCTGAATGGATAAGGACTGTTGTTTCCAATTGTGGCACCAAAAAGAAACAGCTACAAACAGGAAACCATTCAAATAAAGCAGATGAATGACCTGAAGGTAAATGCAAAAAGACAATATGCTGCTAACCACTGATTCAATAATAGCCTCCAAAGCAAATGGCAGTGCTGTGACTGTAAAACGTTTTGGAGAGAACAAGATTCATCATAAGAAAGAGAGAACCCTTTTCACTGTGTGAAAAATAAGCACCACAACCAAAGTTCTATTTTACAATCTGATAAAAGTGGTGTAAAGATTGTGAAGATGATGCCAGCTTGAGAAAATGAGAAATACAAGACTATCTATGGGGTATAATCTGCAAGGCAAAGTTGAGGTAACCCAGCAGAGGCAGAAGTTCCTTATGTGCAAAACTTAACTGACAGGAAAGTGGAAAGTTACAATTGGATACAGTTGGCAGAGAGTGTAAGATGTTAGGAAATGAGAATGTATCCAAGGATGCAGGATGACAGGATGCAGCTGGCATGATAATAGGGATTACTGTAAAAAGTTGAGCATGTTGTTCTGGGGTTTAAACAGGTATTTTGCTGTGAAAGAAAATAGCTGCAATGAGGGAATGGACTGGCTGGCTCAAATGAGATGCTGAGGCAAGTTAATCTGTTGACTTTGCAAACTCCTGGTGTGCCTGGAATGGTTAAGTCTAGGGAACCAACTGCTGAGAGAAGCAGTTTCTTCTGAACATATTATGAGTGTATTGAGACCTTGAAAGTGTAGGAATGTAACCACGTGGGCACATTAGAGAGGAAAAAAAACTGAATTGGGGGTCCTGACCCAAAGGATGCCTCCCCTTCCGGGTGTGACATTGGGAGGAGCCATGGCGAGCACCGGTAAAAAGTCAAAGCCCATAACTGTGGGACAGAAGCACCGGTGTGAGGTTAGCAGAGGTTAGAAGTGAAATAAAAAGGCAAAAAGAAAGGTGAGCCACTGTAAATCGCTACCTCCGGGCTTGGCGCGTAAGGAAAAAACAAAACTAAGTACGTGAAAAAGGTTTGCCTGTCCCATCAAGTAGTTTTAGAAAAGAAAAAGAACGCCTTACACAAGTGCAATCCCCTTCGAGACTGTCAGTGTACAAAATCCCCCTTCCGGAGGTGGCCCTGCTCGTCCCTTCGGGGGTGTCCAGTGCTCCTTTATAGGACCTGCATAGCTGTGGCTCATCTTCTAGGAGCTGGGACAGCTGTGACTAGAAAGGCATCACCCTTCTTCCAGTGCTCCGCCTCCACACTGGGCACACCCCCATGTAATGCCACATGGGCAGCTAGGTATATTAGAGTATGAGTACCAGTTCTGGACTCAGACTGTAATTCTGTTACACTGACCCAGAAGCAGTTGTGGCTTAGAGCTACCTCCACGAAAGTAGGTACAGTGAAATCAATACAGGAACCATTTGTCAATATATGCCAGTGAGCAGGATGTTGTTACTTCTTAGGTTTCCAGCTATTCATTGGAGCAACAAATTGAAAAATCCATTGCAAAGTGAAAAAGGTAGGGAAAAACATAGTCATAACGAAAGATGTACAATATGTGAGGGAGATGGGGATATACTATTTATAGTATAATGTGAGGAAATGATTTCGGGAGTAGTTGCATATTACTGATAACCGAGTTCAACTGATTTTGGCTGTTGTCATCCCTTCCGAACTTTTGTTATGAACTACATTAAAACTCATCTGGATTTGTAAAATGTAAATGTAGCATGACTTTAGCTACACTTAGCGTTGAAAGCTCACATACACATTTAGTCGCTTAGGCCTACCATAACTGAAAAGTTACTTCATAATATTCCCTTCTAAATGCTTTTGAAATACAGTTGTATCCACAATATAAATATAAATATAAATATACAAAAATATAATTTATAACATAAATAATATATATATATAATTTAACATGGAAGAAGTTATCAGTTTTGTCCACTTTGAGAAAGATATAGCACTGTAGCTTAAAATATTGATGTTTATCCTTATGCATCCTTTATAAGCAAGGAGAAGTAAGGTCCTACAGTAACTGCTCTTTCATTAAACATCCCATGGTACAGTTCAAAAGATATAAAGGTTAACCCCAGTGTCCTGGTTTAATTCCACTCAAGACGTGCAGAAGTTGTTTTACCAAAGTCTACCATCAATTCAGTGCACATGGGTGACAGTGATCCTCAACTACTGTATATGTAAAGCACTGTAGGATCTTTTGAGATACAGTACAAAACTCTATATACAGGATATGTAATTGATTATTAATTATTGCTGTTAGTAATGTATTTTATTGTATGTTTCGTGAGTCCACATTACACTTTATATGCATTGCCTTTGACTGGCTAAAAGATATTTGCATCAATCAAAGTAACTATAGACAGAAGTACCTAAAAAAATACTACTGGTGTTCTATTCAATACCATGTACTGTCAATGAAGATACAAAAATAAAGTGCTTTCACCATAAAAAGAGATGCACTCTGAGCTAGAAATAAAGCATTTATACTTGTGCATTCAAGCCATGCAAATTTACTTCAAGTATTATAAATATGATGGATATTTGTGAAGACAGTTGCCCGGGACTGAAGAATAAAAATGTAATCCATTATATCAATGACTATAAAAAGAATGGGAAGGCAAAGGCAAAAAGGAAATTAAGTATTAAATATAAATGTTCATGTCTTTTATGCAGAGCTACAGTATAGTTCTTCTATTACAAATGGAGAAATCTCTAAAGCTTTAACTCTGCAATTTCAGACAGTTATCTATTAACTTTAGCTTACTGTACATAATTCCATGGATTTCATATTTGCTAACCACAAGTTAACTTTGTCTGCTTTACAGCACAACAATGAAGAATATAAGAAAACCTGATATTATAAGCTGTTTTACAATAAGCAGTCTGTCAAACAACATAAAGAATACTGTACTTCCAGGATCCAATTATTTTGCAATGGGATCTGTGAAAAGTGTTAGGATTTGTAGAAAAAAATAAAAAAATAGGCCATTTTCTGAGTTACCTTTCATAAAATGTAACTGAAGCACAGTGGCACATAAAAAGATGTAATAAGGGTTATTTGGGTTAGCATGATAAAAGGCTGTATCAAATTAATTCTCCCAAAGGAATTAAGACATTAGAGTCTAGAAAGCTAGAGGCTAGGTTGTTCAATCCCTTAAAAAATATTGCTCTTTCAATTTTTAAAGATATCTATCTCTCATAGTAGACAGCTTCTCATGGGACACTATTTGGAGTAATTTGAATTGTGTTTCACAAATCACGATAACCAGCAGATTCATTTAAACCTTATTCATAGGATTTAATATTCAGGGATGCCCCAGAGTAGATTTTTTAAAGTATTCTGTATTACTGATTCCCCAAAAGTGTTCTCAGGGAACCACGGACACATTTTTTCAAATGGTCTGAAAATGCACAGTTTTTGGTAAAAGAATGTACAACACTATCCACATTATTGAAGTAAGTATCCCTTGCTTCCTTTTGGTATTACTGCTTAATGATGACTCTTCTATTCACTTAACAGAACTATTTAAGAGGGTCTGGTTGGCTGGCATGACTGCCTGCAAAAGAAAGATTGTGCATCGTTAGAATGATCTTCCAAGTTCGCTCTCTCCTGCAGATAACTCAGGACTGAGATCCTGCATGATCCCTCACTGGAAAGCATTTTGCATGTTTTTAACCATTCCCACAACTGAGGTTCATTACCACCCTCAGCTGATTATCGAGGGCTTCGCCCCAACGCCGAACCATACCACATGAAATTAACTCCAAGAAATACCATGCTTTCTGAGTGGCTGCATCTGTGGCAGCCTGCACTGCTCCCATTGACTCTCTACAGTCCACAGTGTGCAAGATCGCTGAAAATAAATTTCCTGAACCATTTTATGTCTTGTGCTGATTAACTTCACACAGAATCCCACGGAAACACCAACCTCTCTACTTATAATTATTTCACTTGATTAAGGTCTCTGGATTGTGAAGTACTCTTCTTATGTCTGTTGTCCTGTGACGTATCTTGTCCCACGGTTGCCCTAGGAAACTGGAGCATTCTCACAGGGACTCACAGTTTTCCAGGGCTTGCGACTCATTTCATTTCATGTTATGCATTCTAATTAGTAATCATGATCCCAATTATTCAATTTCCCCTTTTTTCCCCATAATTCCTAAGCACCTCTGTTGCGGATCTTCGTCAATTGTCCATTTTCCTTTCATTTACTCCATGACAGTTCAGCCCTCACCCACCCCGTGCTCTTCTGTTGCTGCAGGCTGAACCTTCAGTGGCACTCTTGGGCTGCTCCTCCACCCTGGAACCCAATCCCACACTCAGCTCTTCTGCAACTGCCCTCAAACCCTGCACTGCTGAAGCAGCCTGTTCTGCTCCCTTTGACTCATCAGTCCACTCAATGCCTTCCTTCAAGTCTTCAGCCGGCTCATCGATTCCCTTTGATTCTTCAGCCTGACAGCACTTCCTTTCGTATCTTCATTCTGACAACACTTCTCTTCGACTCACCAGTCCACTCAACACCTTCCTTCAAGTCTTCGGTCTGGCAGCGCTTTCTAGCATCTTCACTCCACACCCTGTAGAGCAGCTCCTGGCCTTCGCCCTGGACTCCACTCCACTATCTCAATTGCACTAATTCACTCTCTGGGCAGCATCCCTCATCCAGGATCCCAGGCCTCTCTGAGTGCTGCCTTTATTCCTCTGACAAAACAGCTCCTTTCTCATGCTGTACTTTTGTCCTGAACACTAGCCTCTTTCCCCTCCTGTCCCCATTAATGCCACTTTTCCATCTTCTCCTTTGGACAGCATTCTAAGCCCAGTAATTCAGCACTCTTTCCTTACTTTGGCATTTTTTTCCAAGGTTGCCTTAGTCACTTTTTCTGTTCCTTTTCTTTTCCCTTCTTGGCCACCTTTCAGCACCCCAGCAGAGCTTACCCCTTCATTCCTAGGGAACCAAGCAGTATGAATCCACTCCAAAGTTTTGAAAGCAACAACCCATTAGCCTGTGCTTCCTGAGGATTCCTGTTTTCACAGGCTACAGAGGGGAGCTTTGTCCATGAAGATGAGAGGAGACCAGAGGACGGGTTACTTTGTGACCTGCACCCTGCAGACATGTCCCCCAGTTTGGTCCAAAGGGCGCCTGGGTAATCACTTCCAACTGCACCCAGGCGCATCAGTCAGATTGATGAACCTGAGAGCCCCTACTCTCAATGTCAACTTTTGGGGCAAAGCACAGCCATGATCTATGGTGACTCCTGTCCAGTGTGTTGCTCTGCTAGCCTGCCGTCCTGCAACTCTGGGTACTCAAGAGGGCTGTTCCCTAGACCCATGTACTACCCTTTTCCCAGGACCTTGGCAATAGAAATCCATTCCCTAGATAAGAGAGTGACACCCAGTGATGGGGTGAAAGGATAAGGCAGGCAGTTTGCATGAAGGTTGGCACTGTGATATGCCAGCCTTTATTCTCCAGAAATGCAGAGAGCTGGTCTCTCCTTAGACCATCACACTTCACCCATTCTCTTTACTTTCTGAACGTCCGGGGCTGTCTACGCGCCACCAGCTAGTATTTCTCTATTTTTTACCTTGAATATTCCTCTGCTTCATTTTGCCAGTCCACCTGCCTGCACCTCAGGCTATTTGAGAGGGCTGTCCACCTGACCCATGTGGTCCACTTTTTCTGGGAGCTTGGGAGTCGGAATCCACTCCAAAGCCAAGAAAGCGACATCCCATGAGCCAAGGCTCCCTGATTCCGTTTGACAAGCTAAGGTGGGCAGTTTCACTAAAGACTGGCACTAAGTCATTCCAGCCCTTCTCCTTTTTCCACCTGGGATGTGGACTGGAGCTGGCTTCTTCCCAGACTGTCATGTCTTTGCCTTTTTTCTATCATTACTGACCAGCTAGACTATCTAAACCCCACCGCCCAGTGATGTATTATTCTATTAGCACTTACTTTCTCTTCACTTTTTCTCTGTAACGGAGCACTCGATCTCCAATCAATTGGGTTTTCTTGGGCATCTCCACCACTTTCTGGTCCTAAACTAAAACTACTCCAATCTCAGTCCTAAACTCCAGTTTAGTGATAATGCTGAGGTATGTGGCACAGACACAGATCAACAGACCATTGTTAAGATATTTATTGAGGTGTATGAGAAAATGGAAATTAAATGTAACATTCATAATACTAAAATTCTCCACTGGCAAAAATGCAGACACACACAGACCTGCACTGTCGATTACAATTCAATGTGAAAATCTATAGAACATTTTATATGTATTATCTTTTAAGTCTGATATTGATGAAAAAATCCACCATTGTCTGAAATATATCAATGCAGCCTTTAACCACCTTAGGAACTAACTGTCTGATGATCATAATATCAAAACTAAACCCAAACTAATAATCTGTTTTGTAGACATTATTCCTACTATCCTATATGCATATACTGTATAATATGCAAATTTACCAAATCAGCCCACTATTGACTTAACCAGCAGCCATGTCACCCTGCAACTTTCAATTGGCAGCCCACTGAAGCTAAGCAGGTGTGAGCCTGGTCAGTACCTGGATGTGAGACCTCCTGGGAAAAACTAAGGTTGCTGCTGGAAGAGGTGTTAGTGAAGCCAGAAGGGGGCGCTCACCCTGCGGTCCATGTGGGTCCTAATGCCCAGTATAGTGAAGGGGACACTATACTGTAAACAAGCGCTGTCTTTCAGATGAGACGTAAAACCGAGGTCCTGACTCGCTGTGGTCATTAAAAATCCCAGGGTGTTTCTCGAAAAGAGTAGGGGTGTAACCCCGGCGTCCTGGCCAAATTTCCCATGCCTCCTAATAAAGCACCTCTATGAATTGGCTACATTACTTTGTTCCCCCCCCCCACTCCGGAGCGACACGCCGGTTGGAGTATTCTTGGTTGCATTTAATGGCAATGTCAGCTCAAAGATTTGGTTCAAACCACCAAATGGAGACGGGCATGCCGACAAGCGGACCCTGCTGATGCGGGATTAACGCTAGGATGAGAGAGAGAGCCCACTATTGACTTAATTTGGCCAATTTATCACAGCTTCTTCGGGCTTAAAATAGTTGAAGGCAACTTGCAGAAATGTCTGTGTTGGACACCCCTGACCTAGATTGAGCTCACTACAATAAATAATAAGATATCATGGGGTTTTCTGGCAAACATTAAGTCATGATGCACATTGGTTCATTTAGGCAGCTTTTAAAAGATTGTTTAAACACTGAGAATATGAACATTTCAATAATATTTTAATAAAGATCCTATGAAGTTTGTGTAATGTTTTGGTTTAAAACACAATTTGACAATAACCATACCAAATTGCAGCTCAAAACAGCTCATTGTACTTTATGCTGCAAAATATACAGTATAGTATCTATGAGGTAGTGATTGGTGGCATTGGAAGAAAATCACCTGCTTACGAGAAAAAAACTGTAAATATATACTGATTAAAGAATTAACGACTGGTCATTCCTACAGTATAGGCTAACTTAGAGGTGTATAAGAACGGCCAAGAGGAAAAGGTTTCAGTCTGCATGTAGGCTTCAGTCTGGGACAAGGGAACAGTCAGCAAAATGCATTTTAGGCAAGCGAAGGGCTGCTGCAATGAGGCTTCTCTTACCTGATTCAGAGCAGTGATACAGTGCCTTGCGAAAGTATTCGGCCCCCTTGAACTTTTCAACCTTTTGCCACATTTCAGGCTTCAAACATAAAGATATAATTTTTTTATTTTATGTGAAGAATCACCAACAAGTGGGACACAATTGTGAAGTGGAACGAAATCTATTGGATTTTTGAAACTTTTTTAACTAATAAAAAATGAAAAGTGGGGCGTGCAAAATTATTCGGCCCCTTTACTTTCAGTGCAGCAAACTCACTCCAGAAGTTCAGCGAGGATCTCTGAATGATCCAATGTTGTCCTAAATGACTGATGGTGATAAATAGAATCCACCTGTGTGTAATCAAGTCTCTGTATAAATGCACCTGCTCTGTGATAGTCTCAAGGTTCTGTTGAAAGCGCAGAGAGCATCATGAAGACCAAGGAACACACCAGGCAGGTCCGTAATACTGTTGTGGAGAAGTTTAAAGCCGGATTTGGATACAAAAAGATTTCCCAAGCTTCAAACATCCCAAGGAGCACTGTGCAAGCGATCATCTTGAAATGGAAGGAGTATCAGACCACTGCAAATCTACCAAGACCTGGCCGTCCCTCTAAACTTTCAGCTCAGACAAGGAGAAGACTGATCAGAGATGCAGCCAAGAGGCCCATGATCACTCTGGATGAACTGCAGAGAACTACAGCTGAGGTGGGAGAGTCTGTCCATAGGACAACAATCAGTCTTACACTGCACAAATCTGGCCTTTATGGAAGAGTGGCAAGAAGAAAGCCATTTCTCAAAGATATCCATAAAAAGTCTCGTCTAAAGTTTGCCACAAGCCACCTGGGAGACACCCCAAACATGTGGAAGAAGGTGCTCTGGTCAGATGAAACCAAAATCGAACTTTTTGGCCACAATGCAAAACGATATGTTTGGCGTAAAAGCAACACAGCTCATCACCCTCAACACACCATCCCCACTGTCAAACATGGTGGTGGCAGCATCATGGTTTGGGCCTGCTTTTCTTCAGCAGGGACAGGGAAGATGGTTAAAATTGAGGGGAAGATGGATGCAGCCAAATACAGGACCATTCTGGATGAAAACCTGTTGGAGTCTGCAAAAGACCTGAAACTGGGACGGAGATTTATCTTCCAACAAGACAATGATCCCAAACATACAGCAAAATCTACAAAGGAATGGTTCACAAATAAACGTATCCAGGTGTTTGAATGGCCAAGTCAAAGTCCAGACCTGAATCCAATCGAGAATCTGTGGAAAGAGCTGAAAACTGCTGTTCACAAACGCTCTCCATCCAACCTCACTGAGCTCGAGCTGTTTTGCAAGGAAGAATGGGCAAGCATTTCAGTCTCTCGATGTGCAAAACTGATAGAGACATACCCCAAGCGACTTGCAGCTGTAATCGCAGCAAAAGGTGGCTCTACAAAGTATTAACGCAAGGGGGCCGAATAATTTTGCACGCCCCACTTTTCATTTTTTTATTAGTTAAAAAAGTTTCAAAAATCCAATAGATTTCGTTCCACTTCACAATTGTGTCCCACTTGTTGGTGATTCTTCACATAAAATAAAAAATTTATATCTTTATGTTTGAAGCCTGAAATGTGGCAAAAGGTTGAAAAGTTCAAGGGGGCCGAATACTTTCGCAAGGCACTGTACATGACTGTGAGGTGAACCCAAGTGCAGGCTGAAGCAGGCAAAAGCAGACAACAGGCTGGAGTAGCAATGCACAAACAGATCATAGAGGTCAAAAGCAAGGCAGGTCAAAACCAGGAGGGCATTGGAAATGGCACACACAGAATATTCACAGTTGTATCCATTGAAAACAAAACCAGGTTTGTAGGCAGAAAGTGCAGGGGAAATCCAAATAGTAGGATGACAAGCAAAGCCAAAGCTGAAAGTTAACAAAGCAGGAAGAAAACACCAAAAGAAACAAGACTCAATAATGACATCAAGACTCTAGAAAAAAAGCTCTAAGATTAAGCAAGGACGAATGTAAATGGTGGTCTTAAATATCCCTTTGTACATGAGTTAAGTGATAATCAGTTGTGTTCAGCTCAAACCGATCTTATGCCATATTGTGTAGTCATAGCAACCAGTTGATTAACCGGTGTAGTTGAGGTTACACCACAGTTGCTGTGGTACAGTACCTCTAAGGCATCTTCCAGGAATCTGGCATGAGTGGATGTGATACAGTAGGTACATAGAGAAACCAGGGATCGCTTGGCAAAATAGCAGAGTACCTTCTCTCTACTTGAGTGAGTCTCGCATTTGAGTCTAGATGGCTCAGTTTAGGTCCCATGAACTCCTTGGTCATACCATCAGTAGACAAGATTTCTATCTGAAGAAAGTGTGAGACAGAAAACTGACTTTTGCTGTGGCAGGGACACAATTGTTGGTATACAGAGGAGTCTCTGGCCAAGCCAAACAGGATTAACCATTATAGATATTGATGAGTTACTGGTTGTTCATGAAGATTGTGTGCATGCTGAAGACAAAGAGGAAACAGTTGAAAGAGAAAGATCAAAGAATTGGGTGGAACTAAGATTAGTGAAATGAGGATTGTGATTGAGCAACATGGAGTGGATTGGATTGTATACTCCAGCGCCTGATTGCATTAGTTAGCAGGGATTATTCAAGTTAAGAGTTTATAAAGAAGATATAGTCATCGTGTAAGTGAAAAAGATCAGTGTGTAGAATACTGAGTGAAGAACGACCCAAATGAAAGACAGTGCAGACTCAACAAGTAAGAGCTAGCATCCTGGGTGAATCTGAAAAGAATAATGATAGGCCAGTAAAAATGTGAAAAAAACTAAAGTGAGACACTGGCAGAGTGGGAGTTTGGTGGGGACAGTGCCACTGTTATTTATAACAGGGTTCGGCAAACTTTAAAGAGCAAGGGCCACAAAAACAATTTTACTAACCTTGCTGGGCCATCTGAGTGAAATCCGATAAACTCACTGACTAGAATAGGTCGCGTTTCTCTGGGCACATCTCCTCCACGACCTCTTGCATACACTATTTAATAAACTCACCATCCATGAAGGGTTTGCCAGCTGCTGCTAGAAGCTGTTATACTTGATAACTAGCTTGGGTAGCCGCAACATTTTCTTAAAATTTTCTCATGAACAGTTTTTGCTGCCTCTAAAGCGACTTTTTCAACTGTTCAATTTTTCCCTCCATCCCTCGCCTGTGTATTCGGAAAACTTATCCTGTTGTTTTGTCAATCCTTTTTATGTTGTATTCTCGATTGTTTCCTGACAGATAAGACACATCACCTTTTCTTTACAAGGGACACAAAAGTACTCTTCTGACCATTTGTCATTAAATTTTCGACCCCCTGCATTGATCTTTTTTTTTCGACAGCACTGTCGCCATCATGAGCCAGATCTGTGAATGTACTGGCAAGAAGGTTGCTCGCCTGGGAATCATCTTCAGCTGACTGATTTTGGCACTCGGTGGTACGTGCTACTGCTACATGGGGAGCCTTGAGCCAAGAACTGTACACTCTTTTGGTGTTTTCTGCCTCCTTTTTTGTGTTTTCTAATTGTCTTTTCTGTTGTGTTTCTCGCTGCATTACATTTCTGGATCACTTTCATGTTGCACACTAACGAACACAGCTTAGCTAAATGTAAGCTTGTTTATTGCTCAGTCTTGCAGGGGAACAGGTTGCGTGATCCAATTCTACATATTTTGGAATGAATGCACCAATGACAATTGCAAATCATCCGCACAGTCATGTTTTCCAATAGATCATTGTGTTTGATTTTTAAAATATGCCAGACTAATATTGCTATTGGATAATACACCGCGTTCCCATCCCCTGACATACAGTATGAACTCTCATTCATTTATTTTATGAATGGTCTTTTCTAAAAAAAAAGCTGTCATTTTAATGACGTTAGCAACAGCCCCCTTAGATCTAGGCCAAGGTGCAGCTGCACCCATTGCAACCCCCGTAGTGCTGGTCCTGATAACCATTATACCATATCACCATCACTTCTAATAAAATCATGTACCCTCAAGCCACAAATGATGAATTCCATTATAATAAGTCCAGCTACTTCTACTGACATATTCTAACACATCACATCCATTGTAGCATTGGTGCTACAGAACACAAAAACATCTCTGTATAAAAACCTTTTGGTTGAGAGTCACAATGGAAAAAGAAACCAGAAAGCATCTGTATAAGTATCTTTCCTTCTTTTCAAGACTTGTTAACTTTTCTGAATAAAGTACAATTACCTAAAGTAGGCTGTGTGTATTGTGCACCAATTGTTTTATGCAAAGAATCTGAAACAAGATTCCACACAGCAACAGCCTATGGAAAACTAAAAATGTATGGTTATTTTAAAATTAGTGTGTTGGTTCCACCTTGTGGAGGAGGAAGGAAGTCTCACTTGCAAAATTATTTTTGAGGTAGGAGATAAGAAGATAGTCCCAATTTAATTAAAATAAAATTTAAATTTTTAATTTGTAAATCAAAGTTGATTGTTCCTTTTTTCGCAAAGAATCTATCATCAATATGGTTTAAAGATTATATATATGGGTATCAACAGTTGTCAAAAAACTTCTTTGTGATTTAGAGTCTCAACCTTATTCAAACTACAGTATAAGAGCTGTGCTTTTCAAAGTATGATGCAGATGTACTGCACTGGTTCTTATTAAACGATATCAAGCAATGGGCATTTATAATGTAAACATTTTGAAGAGCATTGTTAAATGATGATAATATACATTTTAATTATTATTATTGGCAGCACGGTGACACAGTGATTATTATTGCTGCCTGGCAATATTCTGGGGTTCAATTCTGGCCCTGGGGTGCTGTGTGCAGTTTATTGTCTCATGTTTGTGTTTTTCTTCCGGATGCCCCTTTCCTCTAACAGTCCAAAAACATAATGTCAAATGATAAATGCCCTGTGATGGACTGCCATCCAGTCAAAGCAGTATCCTGCTTTATGTTAGTTGCTTGCTGAGACAGGCTCTGGCTGTGCCGCAACCCTGAATTGGATGAAGCAGTTAGAAAATGTATTGATGGATAATACACCGAGCATTCCTAGCCCATAATCTACTACAGATAATTTGGGTTATTTTTTCTGTGATAATTAACATAGATCTAAACAATATGCAGCATGCAATAGTGATGCTTGCCTAAGAATCATGATAATAAACTCACCACATTCTTTGATGTCTTATATCAAGAACAGTACAATTGCAGATCTTGAAATACATTTACAAATTGAATTGACATACTCTATTGTCAATTCACTACTTTTTTCTGTATTGTGTTCATTTTTCTGTGTGGGTATACGTGTGCACTAATAGTTTGTTTTGAGAATACCGTACCTTATTCGTATGCAATAATCCGCTGTAGTTTAGACCCAAGACCTTGTTAGTACTACAGGGTGATAATACTGCGCAGACGGGAGGAGATCGCCGTTGTCGGGATTTCCTAACTACAATACATACAGTACAGTACGTAGTTTATGGAGTTTATATTATTACAGAACTTCTACGCCTGGAGCGATTTAGTCCAGGATGGTTGTCAAAGCAGAAATACATCATAATAGCATATGCTGAAAATAAAGTGCAAGCACGCAAATTTAAAACTGTAAACCTGAAGTGCAAAATACCAGCCTGTACAACACTCTTCCGTGTCATCGGTGACATGTGAGTTAAGCAATCAAACACGTGTCAGTTTCCTGGCAACAGATTAGACGCTTTAGCTGCCGTGCTGCACGTCCTGCCTTAAACCAGTCAAACATTTTGAAGCAAACAGTCGCTTAGAAAATAAAAACTTTAAATCGGGTATGTTCAAAATCAGGTGTATAACTCAAAATACAGTGCAATGAGCGGAGTGTGTGAAGATGCTACGCCGGTTTTAGACAATTTTCTCCCGGCCTCTGGACATTCCCTCCTGCGAGGGATCAGTCCAAATGAGAGATGGAAAATTCTTCGACAGATCAGCATGCCAGTTGAAAAGGGTCCTGAAAACAGATACGATTTCGCCAGTTTTCAGGAAAGGGACAGTCCTTCTTTTATTAAATTTAACCCTTTCTCAAAGGAAGAAAACTACCCTTTGGCGCCGCTAAGGGATGACGTTCC
This sequence comes from Lepisosteus oculatus, assembly GCF_040954835.1. Lineage (NCBI taxonomy): Eukaryota > Metazoa > Chordata > Actinopteri > Semionotiformes > Lepisosteidae > Lepisosteus > Lepisosteus oculatus. Next base: position 25,043,494 of record NC_090705.1, read on the forward strand.
GATTATAGACCCTTGTTCAGGGCACCTGAGCGCCGGTGCCGAAGCTGACCTGATGATAGACGGGAGAAGTAACTTTATCCAGAATGGCTGTGATCCTACGCGTCCGAACGCCGTGGTCGATATGAGTGAGAGACCCCAAACTCCACCGATTAGACCTTCTGCCCTGACAGCCGATCTGTCCAGCGACAAGAGGTGGAATTCAAGGGCTGTATCTGAGGCTGCTGTAAGGGCAAGACTGGGAGGTAATGTATTCGCACGTCAATACGATAGGGATAATGGCATCAGTAACATAGTTTTTCATATTTTAGATGTATTTTTTACTGTAAGATACAGAAGCATTCATTTAATTAATGTAATGAGGCATTATTTAAAACATTGCTCGAATATTTTAGAAAGTTAAATTACTTTAGTGAATTTGTTGATTGGGAAAGGAGTGATATCCTGACAGTACAACAGGGGTACTCGTGTAACAGTCTTACCATTTGTTTCCTACAAAGATATTTAGTGTAACCAGTTCTCTAATATTACTGAGGAATTTCAGTTAACCAAATAGCTATGTTGTTCAAGAACAAGAAGGCCACCTTTTTAGCTGAATGGAAAACACAAGCACCCTATTGCTGCAACTGTTTGTTTTTAAAGGTTGGACAAGCCCTACAAGAGTAAGACCTGCTTCACCCAAACTACCCAACATACTATCAAACAAGACGGTCTTCTTCAATGTAGATGATGCAACACAGGTACTTCAAGTTTGTAAATCATGATGGACAAGAACCAAGAGCAAGTCAAATGTCATTGATGCAAGAGGCACACTTCCACTGTAATGCTTCAAAAGCTTTCAACATTTGAAAGGAAGTATATTCAGTACAGTACTGTACAGTACATACAGTAGATTAACACACATTTACTGTATGTGAATACAGCCTGCTTGCCTTTGTAAACATACTGTGTTTGAAACAATTAGGTTCTTAAATCATCATAGTAAGCGATGGCCTAGATGATGTTGTTAGTAGGTTACCATTTAGCCAAAACAGTAGGCTGAAAAGGTTCAGTATGCTACCAATTACCATAAAACAAAATGCTTATCATATTTATGTACAGTAAGTGCCCTTAGTTCTTACAAATGAGATTCTATTATTATTAAGTCTTAGTCAAGTGCAACTACTGTTTAGCACAAATTCATTCACTAGTTTAAGAAAGTATAATATGTTTTATGGGAAATTAAAGACTTATAAATTCTATAGCCTTGTAACCAGTGTCAGATATTTTTATATTTAAGGTTTCAAATTCACGTCCTTCAGTACAACTGAGGGACATGGCTGCGAAACGTTACTGCTATACATCTTCTACTCAAAGGTAGGTTGGGTTCACTCATTCCTGACATACAATACATGTGCAGTTTGCTTACACTGCTGGTAAAAATGATTTGAGTCACCAGGAAATCAAACTGAAATTGTACTAAGAACAAATGTGTAGTAAGGAAATCTCTATGGCTCAGCGGAAGACTTGCATATCCATAATTACTCATTAGTTGACGACGGTTCTGGGAGGGAGGCCTGAACACAATTAGTAACAGAAAAGGTTTCAGTACCACAAAAGAATGTTTTAAAATGCAATACACAGTGCCCTAAGCATGTTGCAGAAGTGATACCACCTATTTTGAAACAACGACTGCGTAGAATTCTGCTGCAGCAAAGGACTCAGTCTTGTGCCGCTGTGTGATCAAATCCTGGCAGGGGCAGAGTACAGCTGGACTCATCCCTGGTACCGTGTAGATTTGTCCTGTGGTAGAGGATCTGGTGTTTTGGCATGGTGGACTTAGCCTGTTTAGAGGCACTGTGCATGGTCAGAGTGTGCAAGCAACTATGAGCAAATCCCAGCAGGGGCAGAGCAGAGCCGCGCAAGGCTTCCATTTCATATCATATCTCTCTGAATCAAAGGAAACAGGGGATCAAAAGCCATTTCAGCTTGAGAGACATTTCGTCTGAGATGGGTAAAATATAAAAAATGCTTAGAATAGGCACTAAATTGTAAAAAGACACTGAAGCAGAGTGGTGTAGACAACAAAAATATAGATACTGATAACACCTGCAACAGAATATCTGGTATACCTGTACCATTAATATAAATTAAGAACATGTTCTGACTTTATTACTCTTTATAGTTAACTTTCTGCTAGATTCCCAAGATGTTGCAGAAATCTTTACTGTAGGCATGTACAGAGCCAAATCATGGAAACAAAGGGTTTTGTTTAAAAATAAATAAATTTAATATTTTTGTAAAGACTTCTATAGATTGGAGTTCTGTCCATATTGTATCCTAGTAAGAAAAGTGGTAAGAAAATAGATGGACGGAGTCCTGTAAAGCAGGAATACAGTATAAGTCTTCATCAGAATCCTCAGGTTAACCTCCACACAATGCATGTTGTATAGGTTATTGTATTACAAATCCCTAAAGTGTCATTTTACTATAATACTTTCATAATTTCAACTAAGATTCATTTAAAAATGAATATTGAAAAAAATATCACAGGGATATCTCAGGTACATCCTCCAATTATAACAGGAGCTTTAAAATTAATCCCTGTGGAGTGGTAGTGTTTCCTAGCTTTTGTTCCACTTGAGTTACTGTAGTTAATTAACTAAGTTAACGGAACTCAAGCAGGATCTCAAACTAGAAGGTACTTCAGAGGTACTTCAGAGACCCCTGGACTGAAAATGTATGGATTTCTAGAGAATGCCTTCAGCTGGTCAGTCCTTTGGAGTAATTTTTTGAAGTCTTTGCTATATGTACATATACAGTATATTATCCATCCATCCATTTTCTAATTGCTTCATCCAATACAGGGTTACAGTTGAGCCGGACCCCAACCCTGGCAAGAAAGGAGTGCAAAGCAGGATATACCTTTAATGGGATGCCAGTCCATCATAAATATTAGATTGTATATGATATAACATATAACATGTAACAGATAACATTAACGTAACTAGTATATAATATACAGTATACTGTAGTATGAAATATCATTATGCTTAATATTTAATCAAGCTCTAATTGATTTGAGAAAGATTCAAATTTTGTAAATGAAAATGAAAGATTTGTTTTTCATTTAACTGTAATTTGTTAGTTTTATATGTACGGTTCATCTTAAGTGATGTACTTGTAAAAGTAACAGAAACATAAATAGAAAACACTTTACCACAGGAGTTATGAAGAAGTTGACTGGGATACAAAGCTGCCTCCAAGATTCAAGCCCCCTGCTTCAACACTTGAGAAAATGGCAGACCCTGTGAGCCAGCGCTTCACACTAAAGAGATATGATTCTGGACCAGAACCTTGGCAGGTTAGTGTTCGTGTCATTATAAAGTATCTTACAGTATGTGACTGTGCTGTGGTATTGAGATGACAGTGTTCTTTGTAAAGTACTACAATGCATGATGCTGTTCAGTATTTAAATCTCTGATAGAGGAGAATTTTTAATAACTTAAAAAGCCCATAGTAAACTACACAGAGACTGATGTCTTGGAACTAATTGTAGGGGTGAGAGATTTGTTTTTTATTTAGATTTTTGTGTGAGCATAACCTTAACAAAGACTTCCACTGCAGGACAAGAAAGCATTAACATAAATGTGTTTCAGAAAACAAACACACAATTAAAACCATTGACTAAAGTGGACAGAGAAAACCTTGATTCTGACTAATTTTAGTTAGAGCCACTAATGCACCCTAGATTGTAAAAGCAAATGCTACAGATCAAAGTGACATTAATGTATGTTACCACAAGAGGGCAGGCACTTATTAAAAAGACTGAATTTACACTATGCTGAACTTCAATAATCTAGAAAAGACTGACATGAATTGAACAGTTACTATGACTTGTCCCTGGATGTCAACTTTGCAATATCTAATGTCTATTATTTTTTTTCCATTTTCTAATACTCTTTTAAGGCAGTTGGAGGACTGTGGGACAGATTTCAAATACGAACTCCAAACAAAATACAAAAACCCATTTCATAGTGAGTGAAGGATGATGTTGGTGTACAATTTCTTTGCATCTTCAGTTGCATGTACTGTATTACCCCAGTAATTATTGCCTTATGCAATTTAAAAGAATACACAAGTTTGACTGCTTTAAAGTTGTTAAAAGCCTTAACCATTTCTCATTACAATTTATCTCGATTGCATTCTGTACAAATACTGTACATTAGCTACAGATGTATCAATAGTTCCATGTACTCTAAAAACACATCTCTTTAAAACCTTTGAATTAATTTAAGCCATTATCTGAATCACAGGATTTTATAATGTAACTTTGACGATTTGTACAGTGTAAAGTTTATCAACTGTAATTTCTTCAAATGTTTTTTCACAGTATAAGTCCTTGTCCAAGAATAAGCCAAATTCCTTTGTACACGTAAGTTTCAGTTTTTGAAAATATTGTTTTATGGTTACTTCTGTGACTGAAGGTTTCTGTGACCTTTTAACTGTCACTCATATCTCCCTGCCCCTGTTTGGTAGTGGCACCGCTGGGGCTGAAAATATGGAGGATGTGGACAACCCAGAGGAAGAGTTTGTTCCATTCACTGTGCAGCGCACCCTTCTACCACAATACACAGAGACAGCACAGTGAGTAGTTTACAAGTTATGTATCAGTGTTCACATTGTAAGGAAAACGTGTCATCCACCAGTAACTGTATGCGTAATATACTGCTTTATAAGTAGAAGGACTGATATTTCTTTTGCCTAACTTACAGGAGTTAATTATGTCAGAACAGAAGTAATAGAAATGAGATAACCTACTGTATGTATTTTGCTAGAGGGTAACTTTCTCATAATTGGTTTTGTTTTTGTCCTTTTTCCGTAGTTGTATTGATTTTTGTTGCTTTCATTTCAAAGTAATACAGTAGCTGCTGCAACATCCATGATTACATGTTGATGTTCAATCAGTGGAGTTTCATATTCTGGCGGGACATCCGATAGTATGCCTTCTATAACTTTGCAGGGCTTGAAAAGTATTCACCCCCCTAACAAAGGTTACCATGTTCCATATTTTGTTACCATCTAGGATGGAAAATGTGACATTATCAAATATGGACTTTATATTTAGAATCTACACAATGTACACTGATAAAATACAAACTGTTAAAGCTAAGAAATTCAGATAGAATCAGATTTCCAAAAAAGCAGAATATTCTCAATTGCATAAGTATTCAGCCTCTTTGCATCCCTCAATCTGCTGTGGTCCAAAAGATTAGTTTGAAAGCAACATAATGCAATGATCCTTTCTATGTACTGTGTGAGTAACTTAACAGTAAAAGTATACTTCCCTCAGTTGTATATTGAATTAGAAGCCACAACTTTAAACAAATTTAAAAGCCACAATAGCGCAATGACAAATAATCCATGAAGCCCAGGAATTGTCTAAAGATAAAAAGGTATAGAAGCAGAGATCGAAAGAAGAAAACTGCACAGTCCCTAATCATCATTAAGAAAGTGGACTGTGAGTCATACAACCCAGACGCTTCCCAGATCAGGCCTCTGCCAAACTGAGAAGCCAGGCAAACAGAAAACCAACAGTGACTTTGAAAGTTTTGCACAGCTCTGTGTCTGTGATGGGAGTGAGTGATCATTCAGTTTTGTGGTCTAAATACAAAACATTACATATGGCAAAAGCCCAACACAGCACATTACCCAGTCAGCAGCATGTCAAAGCAAGCATGGCGGAGACAGCATTATATTATGTGTGCTTTACATTAGAAGGGACTGGGAAGCTTTTAAGGATTGAAGGGGAAATGGATACTGTAAAGTACAAGTGAATCCTAAAATTAATCTAAAATTAAAGTTGGTAAAAATGTATACATTTCAACAAGATTAACCTGAAGCATTAACTGACAAGAAGGGAGGGGGCATAAACGTACTCTTCTTTACAAATAACAGAGATCATTTAGATTTTTTTATTGAAAAAGTTCATATGAAAACATTTGTAACACTCACTGTAATTAGTTTTGATTTTTAAATTTTCTGCTTCATGCAGAACAAAACAGCTCGATTTTCTTATATCAAATATATGTGTTATGACTAGTATACTGTTATACTTTACATTGTACATGTATTAACAACTGATGTATTATTCAGTTCTAAATAATGGTTTTCTGCAGATTTTCCTAAATTAAAATTTAACCAAAACACTTACACAGTTTGTATTGTGCTAATCTAGCTACAGAAAAGCAAAGCTGCAGTAAATGCTGGTATACAATAATTAATCAATTTAAAGCAACAGGCAGTTTATTTTACTTCTGTAGAAAAATACATACTGTATCATACAGAGATTAATCTAGGAGATTGTGACTAGTCATATGTAGTTTAGAAATGCATTTATTTCTACATAGCTACAGGTAACATTCCCACATAGTATAGCATTTTTTTTAAATGTCTCCCACCATGACAACAATGCATTAAGCCCAATGTAAAAAATGTTCTGGCAAGTAAGATTCACACCTGTTGCATACCAAGGTGTTATTATTTAGAACCAGCACAAACATAGAATGATAGCACCTATGAAAATGCATTTATTAATTACAAGTCCATTGCAGGGCAGACACAAAGACACACTTACAGTATATGTTTTTAGATTTTGGGAGGAAACCAGAGTATCCACACAATTGAAAAACATACAAACTCCACACAGCTTGCATCCTAGACCCAGACTTGAAACCAGGGCCCCAGTCCTGCAAGGCTGCAATACTAGCCACTGTGCCACCATGCTGCCTGAGCATGCTCCCATAGGCTCTTAATGATGTGAGAGGTCTTGTAATTGGTCTTGTGGGAGATGTTTAGGTATTACTTAGAGAATATTTGTTTTAAATATGTACAGATACTGGCTAACTGTTTTATGAATAAACTTCAATTAAAATCTATCGAAAATTGTGTCAAAGCTAAGCAGTTCCTTACAACAGCACGCTTACTGTATGCTTCTTATCACTGCTTCCTGTAAAATACTGCTTCCTGATTGACCAAGAAAGATTTTTAAATAATTCATAGATTTAGCAATAAATTTAACAAATATCTTAGTTTATATGCGGAGTAAAAGGTCAGTGAATGGATGACAGCTTCATAGGCGTTTCACTGTTATTCAGTAAGTGGGTGACGTACTGTAGGCTGAATTAGAATCATAGCAAGCCTTCAGCTTATTAGAACTCTGTTCCACTGAAGTGTCTAAGGTTATTCTAAAATGGTAAGGTCACATGATTTGTAAATCTAATTGCTATTATATGACAATATATATCCTTTTTGTTACATGGTAGAACTCCTATAGTAACTGCCTATCTGTTATTTTATTCTTCTCTGGACATTTGCTGGATTTATTTTGTACTTCACTAGGTTACTGAAAGCTTGAAATATATTTTCCAAAGCAGCTTGTTCTATCTGACTGTGCTTTTATTTACCTTTTGTTTTCTATTTCTAGCCGCCCAAATATTCCAGGCTATACAGGCAGAGTTCACTTCAAAGCTTCCCATCCTGCAAACTCCAGCCTTCCTACACCACCTACTACAGCATTAGTGCATGGGTAAGTATACCTGGCTGGTAAATTACATACAGTATATGGAATAAAATACTTGTCAGCCATTGGCATTCCTGCAGGCGGTGCTTGGAACCTGGTTGTAGCCAAGTTGAAACAGCATTGTGAAAGTATTCTTCCTGCATGAATCAAGGAGGAGCATTGTTTAGAAATATTAATTTTACTGCTCCCTGCTTCTCTTTAAATGACTATTATGAATCATTGAATCTCATCTAGATACCAATTTAGTGAAATGTATTCATTGTCCACTGAATTTAGGGTGATTTTTATGTACTAAAATAACATTAAACATTGCCCTTTGATTATTGCATACTGCATTTTTTCTTGTCTTATTTGACTGCTGGCAATAACCCACAACCATTAAGCATTCACTGGAGACTAGAAAACTGCAGCATTGAAATGAAAGTAAAATGGGCTCTGGGATTAAGGATCAGTGTCACTAAACTCTGCCTGAGGGACTGATACGGTAAAACACTCAGGGTTGTTATGTTAAAGAATAAACTGCTTGCTTTTTTTGGTAAAAAGCGCAGTCTTGGATAAGAAATGCTAAGTTGAAAGATATCTCATGTAATTCAGTATAAACACAGAACAAAAACTGAAAATGGTGAAAATTTTGACAAAGGTCATGCAATGGGCAAAATTGAAAGTTGTAGTATTTTTGTCAGTGTTCAAAGAGTTCACTGATAAGAGCATAATAACATTTGCAAACGAGAGAACCATTCAGTCTATTTATCTCATATTATTATTATTATTATTATTATTATTATTATTATTATTATTATTATTATTATTACTTTATTAGCTAGTTGATCCAATAGGAACACAATAATGTTTTCAAACAACAGGGGGCCATTCTGCCCATCTACAGTAGATCTTTTCTTCAGCACTGCAGCCTGTGCTGTGAGTATGAAGAACAGTTTTAAAGACACCATTCCTAAAAATGCATCACTTTTTGAAAGCATACAATGAAAAATTTAAAGGATGAAAAAGTAGCAAGTGGCGTGACGAGAAGTCTTTTGAGTTTTGAAAACATTAAAAATGACTGTTCCCACTAGGTAATTTGGACAGAGAAACACAGATAAAAAATAAACTTAAGAACAAAAAGCTGATTAATAATCATAAGAGGAAACATTTTTATGCAAAGATGTGTACATTGCACATTGAGTACACCTGTTCTCATAAGTCAATCAGAATCACCTTGGTTATAGTCTTTTTGGGTAACAAGAGCAGTTGACATCACTCAACTCTTTTGTTTTGCATCATTTATTGTCATAGTATTGCCACTAAGAAAAACTAATTTCTTGTTTCTAAAACATAATGTGAAATGAACAGTTCATTAATCTAAATTCCATAGTGTCAAGTTTACTTTTAACATGATTCTTATAAGTTCTTATAAGTCACTATTAACAGAAAAGGTTTGAAAGAGTGCCAGAGTAAAAATGTTTATGTTTACATTTATAGTTCACAATTGAAAAAACAAATTAAACACAGTAAAATACATCTGGAATTGACCAATAAACATAATCAAATATATTATCTAAAATCATTATTTAAATTTAAAAATGTTTTTTTTTCTTTTTCTGTACATTTGCTTTGTGTGCACAAAATCTTTAGGTGCCTACTTTCTCAATAATTGTCTGAAGGCTTGTGCAGCCTATTTGAGGGCCCCAGCCAGGCATTGATCTAGCCTAGATTTACTACACTTCAGCACTTTACAGCTTGTCAGTTGGTTTTGGTCACCTAGTGGTTAGGATATAATACTAGAACCTAAAGAGTTATGGGTCCAAATCCCAATGGTGGCTGGAAAAATAGAAGTAACTGACAGTGATGATAATTAATAGGGGTTGATTTAGGCTGAGAATGTGGTAAAGAAGGGAAATGGAGAGGACGACGTTAAGAAAGAGGGAAGTTAGGTTGTGGAACAGAGGAAAAACAAAGCAGTGAGCTAAAATAAAACAGCTTCATCCTTCAACTCTTGACAAGGGATTTATTCAACTTGTCTTTTTTATATTATAATTCATTATAACAATATATAAATATTATGTATTAAATAAATGTTCTGTTATATATTATGTACAGTATGTTCAGATAGAAGATACTATATATTATATGTTATATTGCTATTATTTTTTTAAGTACTATACTTGGTCTGAAGCAAATGTGTACCTTACACGTTTGTCTTAAATTAATAGATAATTAAAATCAGTGAAGGGGGATTACAGTAATTATTATGTCAGTAATTGGTTTAGATTATTAAATTAATGAGGACAGCAGTTTGTAATAATGTGGTTCCATAAGTCTTTTTTGTGTTTGCAGTCCTAAGGGTGATTCATCATGAATTGACACATTTTAAAAGTGTGACCACTAAAGTGTTATCTTTGAAAAGGTTCCTGAGAAGTATTGAGCAAGTTAGGCAGTTAACTTGGTGTGTTTTCCATTGAAGGATGTTTAAGTTGATGTTGTTTTCCGACCTGAGTCGGCACTGGCAGATTAGGTTAAGTAATGTATTAGTTTGCTTTTAAAATAAAAACCTCTGGCAACATGTGGGTAACAGTATACCTGACTGGCTGTGGCTTTAGAAATTCTGCCACCTTTCCTTAGGCCCAAATGCATCCACAAGTAAAATTCTGTTTCCTGAACAAATTTCTCTTTCTGCTCTTTATGGGCATTATTCACAATCTGTTCTGCTTTTACAAAATAAGAAATATTAAGGCATGGCGAATAAGGAATATTTACACAGTATTCACTTTGTAGGGTGTAGTTCTTTCATTGGAGGAGTTTCCTCCTCACAAATATATAGCTTAATCCTTAAATACAGAATGAGGTGCACTTTGCTTCCCAGCATTGAAGTTAGAAAGCATACAGTTTTGGTTATAGTGCCTAACTATTGTACATAGTGTGACTGAAAAAAGTAAAAAATGAAAATATGTATATGATGTTTATATCTGTAGTTAGCAGTGAATAGGAACTGCTACTGTTTGGTCCTCATTTGCAGTCTGACCTGTTGAAACACCAGGAGAGAGTGCATACAAATAAACTGACCCAGCTGCAGCGAGGAAAACTAAAATTAGGGAAGCAGAACTCGAACCACAAAAACATAAGAGAAGTAACTTTAATTTCAATGGTTTGCCCCTTTTTCTATTGCTTTTCCTAATTATTTCAGCTGTGGATGGTGTGTTAGTGTGTGTATTGTATTGAGATCAGGAGTTGAAAATGAGAAAATTTGAGCTCAGTGTCAAATTATATTTTTACATTTTTTAGCTCAAGCTTGATAAATATTTATAAGCCACCTAGTGGTATTGGTCCTTTTGCTGCTGTTGATGTCACCTATGATCTCATCATGTATTCCATGAATTTCGGATAAACAGGATAAGCATTTAGAGACATAATCTTCTCTTATTACTTGACTTTATAACCAATATCTATTTTTAGTCAAGTCTATCATTTGTAATAATGGACATTAGGAAAAAAGTATGAATATGTGTTAAACTCTTTCAAAATTACACAGTTTTATTATGACTGTAAATTCAGAGGCTACTGTTTTCTGTTATACAGAATAAGTAAAACACCATCATGGTTGGGCCCCACAAGAGCTAAATTTCAGAAATATCTGTTCTTTGGTTTGAAGCATTCCAGATGGTCTCCTGTTCATTTCAAAGGTTTGTTTTACTCGCGGTAACGGTGGTTTTCTCTACCAGGATCTTTTTTCCTGGAGCCAACTACCCTCAGATGTAAAATGTGTTTCCTCTGCAGATTCATTTAGGGACAAGTATCCTTCCTTAAGATAAAGAAAACAAAACATTGGATTGACAATTTTTAGGACTTGAATTTTTCATCATATTTTGTGTATTGCTCTTTCAAATAAATCTATACATAAAGAGATATTAACAACAAATGCTACAGGTTCCAGTACTATTTTCTGGTGTTTCTAATTCCTCTCAGTATACTGTTTATACTGTATATAACATCCTCTTTCTATTACCTTCAGCACTAAAAAAAGGAATAATATTTATTTATACATTCATTTTTTTATTTTCTCACATTTACATTACCTTTTTCCACATAAAACCAAGGTTTTTATATAATTTTAATCTCATAATAAATATTCTTCTTCTGGGCTGGGGAGATGAAGGCCTATCCACAGTTGTCTACCTTTGACTTGACACTGAAATTAATTGTGAATAGTTTTCTATTTTTAATGTTCTCCAGACATAAAGCTTCTTTCTTTGAAGTTGTAGAATTATATGGAGTAAGAAAGTAGTTGGAAAGTATTTTGTTATTTATATGTCAAAAATATTATTTTATGTTAATGGATTTGGCATTTTAATAGAGTACTGATCTTCCTAAAATTAACCAGGAAGAAGGCATAATGTCAAAAAGTTTACCTTAAATGGATTTTTCCTACAAGCAATCTCACACATACTTTTTGTGCATCATGCAGAAGTGTTTCAGGCTTAGCCTAGACCACACTTAAGAGTGGTTGTGTCATTAGTAGAGCACCACTGAAGTACCCCATGCAAATGTTGGTTAACACCACAGAATCATAGACCATTGAAAAAGAATGGACAGGCACAGGAAATACTGATGCCAACACATGCTTAATGATGAAGGTATAGACAGAGCTTTAAAAAACTCAAGATTGATAAAATATACAAAGCAGCATTTTTTTTCTTTCATCCAAAACAATATAATTGAAGCCTTACTTGATCCAAGAAGTTGCTTCAATTAAATATTTGCATTTTGTTTGTAGCCATTATTATTTTATGTAATTGGATTTGACATTTTAATAGAGTACTATAGACCTGATCTTCCTAAAATGAACCAGGAAGAAAGCATGTAAAAAAGTTTACCTTAAATCGATTTTTCCTACAAGCAATCTCACACATAATGTACTTGATGTGTGTATGTCTCACAACATGTTTAAGAGCTGGGACCAAAAATTCAAATTAATTTCCAGCACATTTAAGAACTGGGAAAAACTGTTCAAATTAATCTGATTGTTATTAAGTCAATAAATGGTTTGATTATTTAACTGAGGGCTTGGCTTGAACAAAAACATATCACGTTGACTTATGGAAGTATGAAACAAGTGGTCAGATCACCAGAATGCAAAAATATCTTTATTTGTTCACGCACCAGATTGAAATTACAGATTATTGTCCTTTGCAGTACATGAGAAAAATGTATTCACCAGAATATATATCTGCATTACCTCATTTCCTGTTCTAGATTGTAAAAAAATTGCAACACTTTTTCTATAGTGACTCCCAGAAAGGAAACTGCTCACCTCAGAATAAAATGACAATTTGTCTTGAAAATGTTTCCTGCACTTGTATTTTGCTCTAAAAAATAAATTACAACAATTGAAGAAAAGTTCTACAGGTAATTTGCAGAGGGTAGGACAGCAGCAGGGGTTGTCATTCATGACTTGCAGTGCTGGTGACCTGGTTTCAAATCCTGGGGTATTACCTGTGTGTAGTTTGTATGTTTTGTCTGTGTCAGTTTCTTCTGAATGCTCCAGTTTTCTTCCACAGTCCAGAGTCATACTAGGAGTTCAGTTGGCTTCTGGGAACATTGGCTTTGGTGTCAGTGTGTGCGTTTTTGTGTCTGTGGGTGCCCTATGATGGACTGTCATCCAGTCCATGGTGTATCCTGCTTTGCTCCTGCTCCCTCATGGCCCTGTAAAAGAAGCCATTAGAAAATGAATGGATTTGTAGGTTCATAGGAGGAAGAGTTTAAAGAAGTTTACTTTTTCTTTTTATATAAATTTAGGCATTCAAAAAGGGAAAATGGCAACATTACACAAGTTAGGGAACACAAATCATTTTTCTTTTTATAGATAAAAAATAAACATAAATAGTAAGCACCATAAAGGAATAGAGATTGTTATGCAACTCTTGATTTTTAGATGTATTTGTTGAATATTTTGTTTTTTCCCCCAGACAATGTACATAACAATATTTTTATTTTTAATGGTGTATAAAATAAAATATACAATTGTATTTTCTAAATATATCAAATAAGCAGTAACATAGTGGACAGTATTGTTTAAATAATAAAAACGCTCTATCTTTCTTGTCTAGGTACATTATGACCAGTGGGAACAAATCTCCACATAGACGTCTGGGACCTCTTTCCAAAATGGTTACAAACGTGTCTCCTTGCAATCCCTTCCAAAATATAAGGAGGGAAGCTGTTCATGTCTGAGAAGCTATGTGCAGACATCATAGAAAGGGGAAAAAAGAAAAACTGTGAAAAGTGTGAATTTCTGTCTTTTGAAACTGGATATATTATTTCCTATTAGCCACATAATAATGTAGTATAAATGGTTGATTCTCTGTGCTCCTGAATAATGAGATGCTGTATTAGCATAATTTGCCTGATTTAGATGAGTGGTCCTGTGACCTCTGAGACCATTATGTACAAGCCGGTGTTCCTTTTTTAATGAATTACTTTCACAAGCCTGTGTGACACCCTCTCTAGGTTCCTCTGAATTATATATATATACAGTATATATGCATTAACTTGGTATAAATTCATGCCTGTGACCAAACTGTCTGTTGTTGGAGCTGATACTCCAGTTTCAGGTCAGTCACTGTAGTTCCTACTTATATAGTTATTATTTAGACCTAATTAATGTTTGTGTATATTTCTACATCTTGTATACTTTAGTATTGAGTTATTGCTTCTAAACAAAAGGGTGTAATTCAACAACAGAAATGTTACACTGTGATTGTTTTTAAATGTAATTGTATGTGTTGCTGTGTCATTAATAAGTAAAAGACCAATACTCAACTTCTTTAAGACTGAAAAATAGAGCCTTGGCCTTTCTTTTTCTTAGTGATTTTTTTAACAATTATTGGAAGAATGCCAATTAATGTACTGCTGTGTGTTTACATACTCTAATTTGATGTTTTCACAAAACTTACTGTAGATCAAATCTTACTTTCATATTGTATTCCTGCCCCTAACAGTTCCTAACCACAGTCGATACTGTACATAACAGTAGTGTCCAGGTTGTATTGCATGTCCTGGACCCTGATCAGAACAGAGCTTGTCCACTTAGGAGTTCCATAGTAAGGCATTTTTTTAATTGTTGTGAAAATGAATAAGGTATATTTCCTTCAGATCTAAAGTGATATTGTTTTTCTGGGACTGGGTACAGATACTGTATGTGTTTATTTCATGTTGTCAATCTTCTGCTTTGTTAGTTTTTCATCATTTATGTTATATGTTAGGGGATCATGAGACAATGGGGCACAGGTGGGCAGGTCATACAAAAAACAGGTTGTTGTAGTAATAATTATCAGTAAACCAGAAGGTGATGCTGTACACTTGACTTTCCAAATCAATGAAGGAGTACGATAATGGGAGGCACTGGGAAGTAGGAGACATCATTCATTGGATGAGACAAATTGAGACAAACAATAGATGTTCCCATGGTACTATTTGTACCTGTACTGTGTAAATTGCATTTAGCACTTGCACTATCTGGCCCAGCTTCTGTAGTTATCTTTTAATCTCAATTGGTTAAGTAATTCTTATTTTTCCACCTGACCTTCTGTGTAAATCTGTTGCAATGGTACCCAGGCGGGTGTGGCTCTTTATTCACTGTATTTTTCTTTAGGAAGTACTTTGGAATTCCAAGTGGTAAATAAATGCAAAAAATTGTTGTGGTTGTTATGACATTGCGACAACACCACGGTGAATTATGAATGACAAGAAAGAGACATTTACTGATCGATCTGAAGCCAAGTGATTGAATGTAAAGATCATAATTAAGAAGAGTATTCGGATTTCATTGAAAAAATCCAATTTCTGAATTTTTTTTTCAGGGTAAAATGTCTATCAGCCCAGTTCATGACTTTGAAAAACAAGGAGCAAAAACAGTTAATGAGTTTAACCCTTAGCTGACACTGGCACATTTTACCTACTTTCAGAAGTAAATAAGGCTGCAGCTGGCAGGCACAGCGGGAACCATATCCTCTTCCTGTGTATAAACAGGGGCTGCATTGGTTTCCTGATTTACATCTCACCATCAGCGTTAATTCTCTGAACCTCTACTAAACCTTAAAAGCATCATATGTCAAATAAAAAGCCCTCTTCCAACTGTCTTCAGACTAAAGGAAGCTGATAAACAGTGGCACTATTATGCTTTTCTACTTATTTGAACAATTTGTGTTATCTTTAACACTTTTATGATAGCACCTAAGAACTATACAATAAAGTCTTGTCATTCTATGCATTCATACATTATTCTGAATTGTGTGGTTTTATATGATTTTTGTCAAACTGTACAGTTTTTGTCTTTCATCTATGAAATATTCATATTATTCACTGTTACTGTTGCTATGGTCCACAATACTTTAGTACCAAGTTTAGCTAAACAGAATTACTCTCAGAAGACTGTAGTGTTGTGAAATTGAAATATTAACATAAAAACACCCATTATAGTAGATAATACAACTGAGAATTTATGTTTTGCTTTTAGGGTTTTCAATTTTTTTAACACAGGGGCTGACATTTTATTTTCACAGGACTGGAACTTATTCACAGGGGAAATTCACCAAAAAACAGAAAGCAAATAAAGACAGAAAGACCACACTCTGTAACATATGGTGTGAATACACTGTATAAGTTGCAAATAGAATATAGTAGGGGAGTCTGACTTTATGATGTGGAATTTAACTAACAAATTAGTAGAATCTTTCATGTTACCATTAATATGCAATCAACCCCCTTGAAATGGGCTACTTGCTAAAAAATCCCCTTCACATAATAGAACAATTATTGTGACAAATTATTAAACTAATCTGTCCATTCATTTTCTAACTGCTTCATTCAGTGAAGGGTTATAGGGAAGCCAGAGCATTACCCACCAAGCAACACAGAGACAAACATGCACACACTCACACCAGAGACAATTTTCCCAGAAGCCAATAAACCTACTGTACCAGTATATTTGTGGACTGTGCAAGCAAACCTGAGCATTCAGCATAAAAACACATGAACACAATGAGAACATACTGTACAATCTCCACACAGGCAGCACCATGAGGCAGCAATGCTAAGCACTGCCCCACTATACCGCCCTATCAAACTAATCAGCATGGCAAATTTACATAACATTTGAGATTATTTTTATTTTTTTCTGAGCTGTTTACTAATGAATGAGATTTTTTTAGCTTTATTTACCATAAGAATGATTATCCAAGTACTTGTAAGTTCTTGTGTTTTGTCTCTCTTTTTATAAAGAGAAATTAAAATAACCACAATGTTTTCAGCTCTTGTTCCTGTCAAGCATTCACTATTACAGAAAGAACATAAGCCAGAAAGTCTCTTTTCCAGCATGAATTTTCTGAATTTCACAAGCTGTGTGAAGAGGCAGAGAGGAAGCAGTAGAGTTGGCTGAGTAATTTGGTAAAGGAAGCCCAACGGTCAGTAACGATCAAAACATTAAAAGGGACAGTATCTCAGGAGAATGAGATTGGGTAGTACTCTGAAAAGGGTGGAGTAATTGTTTGATTTGAGAGGAGAGCAAAATAAATCAATGTGATTTTGGTATTATAAATACTGCAAAGGCATTCACATTAAACAGTCTAGCATTTTCTAAAAGACTAATTTTATGTGTGACTTGCATGTTGTGTAAAATGGCAAATGCAATGGGTGTACTTAAGCCTCCACATTCAAATGGATGAAAACTAATGTTTAATGGATCTTGTAAATTCTTAATACTGTACATCCATTCATCCATTTTCTAACTGTTTTATCTCATACAGGGTCACAACGGATACTGAGCCAGATTGCAGGGCACACATACTGTAGACATACACACACTCACACCAGAGCCAATTTTCCCATAAGCCAATTATCCCACTAGTATGTTTTTGGACTGTGGGAGGAAACCAGAGCAAATGGCGGATATTTATACAAACACAGAGAGAACACTCCTGGCCTCCAACGCTGCAAGGCAGCAATGATAACCCCTATGCCACCATACCGCCATTCATAAAATACAATAAATAGTCAATTTTGAACACTGTAACAGAACACCTGTATGTTATGTATAGTGTTATGTAAGTGTATAAAAGACGTCACTGTCTCTACATTTATCATCACACGGGCCAACCAGAAGCCATGGCTGAATGCAAAGGTCCATGCACTGCTAAGAACCCGTGATGCTGCATCCAACCTGTCCCATGCCATCAGGGAGGCAAAGCGCACCTATGCATGAAAAATCCATGGCCACTTCCTGGACTCCAGAGAAGCCCAGAGATACACGGCACATGTGGTCGAGCATCCAGGCCATTACTGATTACTGGACAACCCCATGTGCCAGTGACGGTGATGCCTCCCTACCGCATGTGCTGAACAACTTATATGCATGGTTTTGTAGAGGTTTTGTGAATTTACTGGGACAATTAATAATTGTAGCAGTAATCACGAGGTGGTTCATTATGGCTTTTAGAAAATCAATCAATCAGCGATGCACACACACACGGATTCAATAAATGAGGTACATTTATTTATACATAAATTGTGCATAAAACATATAACAGTCTGCCTGGATACGGGTGGCAGATCTTGAGGGTTACCAAAATTCAAGGTATATAATCACGAAGAGATGCAAAACACAAAGAGATACAAAGAATATGCTTCAGTATACTGTTCGGCTAGACAATCGTTAATCAGTCTACATTAGCTGCCCAAAAGTAAATACATTACTCATATGAATTGAATTGAACTTGTGTTGAGGTAACAATTGAATTCTCGAGATGAAATGTAGAACATTGGGTTTACTTATCCAGATATGGATTCGTATTTCTCAGCACGGACACCAAAATCCAGCTAGCGGCTGCTTCCAATCGCTGCGATGTTCAATCAGCGGCGTCCCGGAGTCCTCTGGCTCCTGGCAAACCAGTTTGGGTACAGCTCGGAGTCGGATGAATTGGGAGGAGAGATTTCTGCTGTGGTGACGTGCCCGACAGTGTCTCTCTCAGAGACCTACTAGTAGTCTGGCCGACTAGTAGAAAGTCTCTATGCACAGATGGTGAACATGGGTCCGAACAAATCACTCTTTAGGGGGAAGAAACTTGGTTTGCTTCTGGTGTAGAGCTGCTGCTCAATAAAAACTTATTCAGGTTGTCGATAAGAGTACAAACATATACTCCAGTGATCAAGCAAAACGTCCACGTTGGCGTTGGCTAGTGATTTATGCACGGGCATTCCCCAGGCCGACACTGCTGAAACAAGGTTCCAGTCCCTATACAGACAACACTGGCCATCACATGACTGTCTCTGAGGGTGTGAAAATTGGCCGGAGAAGCAAAGTTTCTGAGCTCTGCAGTGTCTTTTAAACCAGGACCAAGACAGGTGATAATTGGTTGAAAGTTTAGTGGGCATTTCAGACCCACATGGGATTACCACGTCCTGCAGGTTCCTGAATGGTTGGTCAAGGTGAGAGATGAGTAACAATGATCTTTGACATCTAGGACCACAATCCAGATGTTCTCAAGAATCTCACAGACAGATAGGCACCAAGAATGGCCATTGATCATGATAACCAAGCATGGCTGGGCACATCCCCATTTGGGAGCTGCTTCTTATCTGCGAGAAAAAACCTTAAATCAGAACTGCATGAATAGCTTCTTTGTGGCTGCACCACAGAGATGAGAGAGAGATGGGGCCTCATTTAGGAAAGCACAACAATGCTTAATTCTGACTTATTAATAAGCATTGCCATACAGTTTGAAGCAATGAACGTTGTGCCTGTGAGGAAACCACACCTCCTCCTGATGATCAGGTGCTTTGCCTGTTCACAGCTGATGTGAGGAGGACACAAAGTTAATTCACGTAAGACTGCTGGACCTGATAATATACTGTACCTTGTCGTGTGCTCAAGGAATGTGCAGAACAGCTGGCTGACGTCCTCACAGATATCTTTAATATCTCCTCATGCCAGGTGGTCATCCTCATATGCTTCAAATCCACCAATATTATACCAGTCCCGAAGAAGTCAACAATGTCCTGCCTCAATGATTACTGCCCTATGGCACTCACACCAATTATCATGAAGTGTTTCATGAGAGGCCAGTCATGAGCCACATAAAGTCCAGACTCCCTACCTCTCTGGATCCCCTTCAGTTTGCATACTGCCTCAACCGGTCTACTGATGATGCCGTATCTCTTGCCCTTCACCTGGCCCCGTCCCCACCTTGATAAGAACGACTCTTATGTAAGAATGCTTTTCATTGACTTCAGTTCAGCATTTAATACAATCATCCCCCAGAAGGTGATAGAAAAATGAAGCTTGCTGAACCTCAACAACTCTCTCTGTAACTGGATTCTGGACTTATTGACCGAGAGACCTCAGACAGTCCGGATTTGTAATAACATCTCCAGCACCATCACAATGAGCACTGTGTGCTCAGCCCACTGCTGTTCACATTGATGACTCATGACTGTTCTGCCAAGCACAGTTCAAATTACATCATCATGTTTGTCAATGACGACAGTGGTGGGCCTCATTAGCAGCAATGATGAGTCACCATACAGAGAGGAGGTGGAGCAACTTGTGGACTGGTGCACAAACAACAACATATCTCTTAATGTAAATATCACAAAGATAGAGATAATCATTGATTTCAGGAGGGCCCGTGCTGATCACTCCCCACTGCACATCAACGGATCCCCTGTAGAGACAGTTAGAAGCATTAAGTTTATTTGTGTATACATTACAGATGACTTCACTTAGTCCCTTAATACCACCTTCCTAGACAAAGAAAGCACAGCAGCGTCTCTATTTCCTGCAGGGACTGAGGAGGGCAAACCTTCCCCTGCCCATTCTTACCACGTCTACAGAAACACCATTAAGAGCACCATGATCAGCTATATTATTATTTGGTTTGGGAACTGCAACGCTTCAGACCACAAGACCCTGCAACAAATTGTGCAAACAGCTGAAAACATAATTGGAGCCTCCCTCCCTTCCATTTCTGATGCCTATCACAAACGCTGCTTACACAGGGCCTCCAGTATAGTAGATGACCCCTCCCATAAACTCTCTGCCCTCCTACCATCTGGAAAAAGATATCACAGTATACACACTAGCTCCGCCAGACTCTGTAACAGCTTTTTCCCGCAGGCTGTCAGGCTCCTCGACACCCTGGAATCTACTGGCACCCACCCCAATTCCAGAAACAGGGTTTAAATCCCCCCAGTGTGTTGTGTATATTGTATGATTTATTTGCCTTAGTAATTTGCACTATTTGCACTTTGCACTATGTGTATCCTGTCTACAATGTCTATGTCAGTGTCTTGTCTGTATTTTGCACCATGGACCAGGAGGAATGATATTTCATTCCACTGTATACTGTACGTGTATATACATGTAGCTGGAATGACAAATAAATGTGAACTTGAACCTAAAAATAACAATTATACTTTGCTGTTAGATTTTCTTCTCCTCTACTACAGACATTGTCAGGTATTATAAATGCATCCACAACATTTTTATAAACGGGCAACATTTGGCTGTTATCACAAGCTTTTGATAAAATAAAACCTCCACAAAATATAAAGGGAATTCCTGCAGAATATGGTTAAATGATAAAGACCTTTACAATGACAATGGTCAACATAACATGAGCCAAATCTTTCATATCTGAGGCCCTAAATTAAAACCCTGCTCTTCAGTTCCCTGCTCTCAGTTTTTGACCATAATGAATTTCAGATCACATAAAAACCCATGTACTTGTTATACCATGTATAAGAAGATATAACAAGATTAGACACAGATTATGAACACCGCAGTGTCTGCAGTAGCTATATCTGGTATGGCAATAGAAAATATCAGGTTCCTTTTCTACTGTACTTTAACAAGCTATTGGTCAAAAATGAACGTTATCTCCACCATGTTTGATACCACTGTTGTCAAACTAAATAATAATAACATTTCCCTCAGAATAGAAAAGAATTAATCATAATGTTATATTATGCCTCCAATGGTGAAAAGGAGAACTACTGTACAGGCATCAATAACAACCTCTTCCAATTAACAGCAACAACTTTTTCTGAAAATCTTGTATCTCACACTTTGAGTCACATTTTACAGGAGTTTGACTCATCCAAGCAAATCAAACAGCAGCATTGTGTGACTGTTCAGCATTAAAGTAATATTAAGCAAAACAACAGTAAGATCAATAACAGAATGGTTACAGAGGAATTCATTATAATAATTCTGTTTTTGCATAAGTAAAGCAAGTTCTGCTGAACTTTGTATTTTTTCAAAAATACTATTTTTGTATTCGCTGTATTGCTGACACATTTTAATGATATAAACTGAAATCTAAGTAAAATAGACCCATAGAGAGTTTTGATGCTTACTGTATCACTCCACGCATGCTTTAAGGCAAGTAATCAAATTTTAAATACTGATTGTTTTTGGTAATTGTAACTCAGAAGGGTTCTTAACAAAATTGTGTGAGGATGACATCAGACAAGTCACTTTCAGATGTCCCAATTCATCATTCTAACCCTATTGCTCACAAACTATAAAGACCATAAGAACAGAAAGCCTCTCTTTACACATTCATATCACACATGAAGCATCTATAATGCAATGTCTTCCAGAATCACTTCCCTTTCTGCCATGGATCTTCATATGCTGTTTTGATGATTTTCCTTTTCAGACTCGAGCAAGAGTTTCCTGCCAGTATATCTTCTCCTTGAACCATCTCACCACCCCAGTCACCTGCTTCTCACTCTCAACTGGCTTTACCACCAGGTCAGTTTCCCTGCCTTACTTAAAACTGTGATCAGATCCATTCATTTACTTCCTCCACAGTTGCTCTCACTTAGGACTTCTCCTTCTTTATGGACATCTCCCTAAACCTCCTAACACCATGATAGTTGTTCCGCCTCCGGGCCCCCACTGTCACTTTGGGAACAAATAAAGCAAGGTGCAATCATCTTGTCCATCTCATCTTGTTAGTCTTATCAAGCTCAGGCTCAGCACATATAGCCCCTGGAGCCTTTCCCCAGCCCACTCCACCTCACATTCCCCCAAATGACTATTGGTTCACCTCTCAACCCTGTTCAGATTTTCTAAATTACTACCCCACTCTGTATTTTTCACTCACTGTGTTTCTGAACAGCCATTCTTCTGTTTTTTTCAACCTATGACCCCAAGTCCATAGACTCCTCCCTTATGACAGTAATCAACAATGGCTTTATGATTAGACACTTCAATTTGCCTTTATTTCCCCATTTTACTGTATTAGCACCATCAGACAGAAAAGGTGTCTTTATTATCCCCAGGAGGCAGCAGAAACGATGAAAACACACAAATAAATAATATACACATGCACAAAAGAATAATCTGTTGAGCAAGGTTATGGCCACAGGTCTAAGTAAGAACTTAAACATGTTTGTTTTTAGATTGGGAAATCTAAATGGAATATCCTTTACTCAAGATATGTTACTGTTAATCGTGGGATAGGGCCAAAAGACAGCACCAATGACTTTCTGACATAGTGTGACAATACTCCCCAGTTTGTTCTTACTACTCAGATTCATGTTCTCAAGCCACAAGATCAGGTCAGAAATTGAAGCAGATTCAATAAAAGACTGATAAAACACAATCAACCTTAAAATGTTTGAGCTTCCTTAAGGAAAATAGATGTTGTTGACCTTTATTTAAAAAATAGAATCACCATTTGCCTAAAAAATTAACTTCCAGTCCAGAAAATCCTACATATTTTTTTAATATATATATGTATGTATTTAGATATTTATCTACCATTTGTTGAGTGGTAGTCTGAGGGTTGTTCCTCAAATCAATTCACATGTCTTTGAACTTAAAGACATTTAACTTTAATTAGTTTTGTTCACAGCATGTGGCAAACTCATCTACAACTGGCCGATGGCCCCACTCATCTGCTTGCAACAAACTAAAATAACAAATCTGCAAATTTAATAATGTGTCTTGTGTAGTAATAACAATCATTTGTATACATAATAAAGAGTTAGGGAGACAATATACACCCTTGGGGAAACCAGTATCAATTCTGCTCTTGATAAGCATTCTCTCATCCATTGCTCATCTTGATTCGATTACATTCTGTGATGTGGTAGTTGGTAAAAACAAATCCCAATTTGCCAAAATAAGGATTTTGGCAATCCCAGAGGTAGTGCCAACATATATTCCATTATACATATTTGTACTTGGAGATATTTGGAGAAAACCTTTATTTTATTTTATGCTATTGTCTGGTCAACCTGTGGAGCTATACCATCGGTAGATTAATAGACTAATTAACCAGGAAGAAGGCATAATGTCAAAAAGTTTACCTTAAATGGATTTTTCCTACAAGCAATCTCTAAAAATATGTATATTTAAATGTCATTAAATGTCTGTATATTGCTATATTCTAGCCATCTATTTTGTGGCCAGGTGTCTGGACTTCAGACAAACAGGTCTCACTTTACCTAAGCATTTTGTAAACATTCCTCAAACACATTTAATTCTTGGGTGTCGTTATTGGATAGAAGTAATGAGGTGTTTTAATCTGTTGGATGTCAAGCTCTATCAATGGTGAAAATAAAGATAAATTCAGGGTATGTGCCCCCTCTCAAGTGGACCTCTCAAGTCCGGTGGACTTTGTGGCACTGGAATGTTGTTGAAAGTTGGATGTGTGATGGTCACACCAAGACTGCCCACACTTTACAGAGCTTACTGAATAATGCCAACCAGACTGCATAGTGCAGGCCATGAGAGCTCATCTGCTTCCATTTCTGCAGGCTCATCCTGATGTGACAACATTCCAGCAAGACATGTTGCTCGTGTAAGAATGGCTTTATTTCAAGATGAGATTTTGGCAAGCTGTGAAATTCAAACTAAAATTGAATCACATTGAACATTTATATTTCTTATAATAGTATTGCCACATGTTACAAGCCTGCTCTTTTCATAACAGTCCCTATGCTGATCAGACCTGTTGATAAGAGTCACCATAATGAATTGACCTATTGTAATTAAAGGGTAGTGGGACTACAAATCAAGCAATACAGCCATATGGTTGAAGCCGATACCCTGGCTCCTTTCAAAACACAACCTTAAAATAGTTTAGCTGTTTTTCTAAGTAATATGCAGGATTACATTTAGAAGACATTTTGAATGTATTTCCAAATAAAATAACTGAAGTCTGTGAGTAATGTCCTTCAGTCAAACAGAGAATACACACCTGTTGATTTTGTTCTGTGGTGGTAACATTTATACAAAAGTGACCCATAGAGAAATCAGATCATTTTCTAAGACCTCTTTCCTTAACACAGACTAGAATAAATATCCCCTTTGTGCTGCAGACTATTTATGATTCTTTCTTTGCTCAATTTGAGGCAGG
Source organism: Lepisosteus oculatus (assembly GCF_040954835.1). NCBI lineage: Eukaryota > Metazoa > Chordata > Actinopteri > Semionotiformes > Lepisosteidae > Lepisosteus > Lepisosteus oculatus. The sequence continues at coordinate 25,068,472 of NC_090705.1, forward strand.
CATTGCATTTTAATTTCCCTAAAGTTTAAATTTCCAGTCAGCACCTATTGTATTGGCAGTCACAGTGTTTGATTTAATTTCATGTAAATATTCCACCAGAAAATAATAGCAAAAGAGACTCTTGATTTAAAATAACTGAAGGCATGTTGATGAAAATTGCAAAGCCACTGGCCTGTAGCATCTTGCAGTGTTAGTGGATATTACGTTTTATTTGAAGAATGGAGTACAGAGCCGTGCAGGAGTAAAGCCCACTCCATCAGAAGCAGGAATTAAAACAAAATGGCATTCTATACAAGCGCTGTGGCAGTGCTTTGGGTGACTTTCCTATGTAACTCAAAGTGTTGCCTAGTGTTTATAAAACTTATTGGTTACCACATAGAGCATGTTTATTTAATCCTCCAAAGTAGTTTCCATTACATTGGAAATATTTTTATTGACTATGTTGGATTAGAGAGAACATACAATCTAAACACTGTGGTAATTATGTTTTTCTTAGCTAAGTGCTAATTATAGTATACAGTAAGTACATTAAAAAAAACCTTAATCCTTACAATTAATACAAACTTTTTCATACTTCTTTTAACTTGATCAGTCAGGTTTTCTTTTAGCACTGTTCAACACTGGTCAGTACAGCAGATAACAGAAAATTCACTTCTGTCTGTTTGTGATAGGCTCTGACTTGGTTTTTGACAATATGACTCATACTTTCACTTTTGGCTTGATATGTTTTTATAAAGCTTCTTTATATTAGTTGGGATCATTTCCTGTTTCTAGTGTAATATTGACAAAAATACAAAAAGCAATGGGATTGCAACATTTTCCATAATTTGGTCTTTGTCAATTGAATCATCCAGTCTGAAAATACAATGTGTTTCCAACTCCTCTTTTCAATTCAATTTCCCACTGAATTCCATATGGGCAGTCCTGGATTATATGTCTACCTTAAATGCAGCATCTTCACCTTGTCCAACCTTTTTCAGGGTGGGCACTTGTCTCCTGGGCCAAACCAATATCAAATGGGGTTACATTTGTTTACTTCTTTCACTTTTGGTTGGGGCAAGTATCAGAAGAATCACCCTGGTTCTCAAAAAGTTACCATGAATACATTTTTTGGATAATTGAAAACATTAAACCTAGCATCATACAAATGAAGGTAAAGACATTGGTTTATACTGAAATTAGTGAAGCATTGGGGCCGATGTAAGACATCAAGTTGTTTTTTAATAGAAAAGTCCATGAAAGTGTGATTTCATTAACAGAAAACATACAGTACTGTAATGTTTAAGCAAGCCAATCCTACCTGGAAATTAATGGATGTCAGATAACGTTTGACATGAGGTACATTGATTGACAAACAGTGTTATGTAATGTGACCGCATATCTGGTCGCTTATTATTTTTCCTTAATGTTGTTTTTCAAATCCAATAGACGGATGAATGTATTGTAAGTAGCAAATGATGTTTAATTTATTTCACCACTGATCTGGTGTAAAGACATTATATACAGTACAAATTTTTAGAAAACCTGCAATGATAGCAGTCCAGGTTTAAAAAAAAACTAACTTCAAGGTACGTTCTCAAGGCTTTCTAATTTGGAATAATGCATATTACATCTTTACGTTCTAATACCTCAAGTTGCTAATGCCCCATTCTCAGGGACAGCGAGATTTGTAAATTGAGGCAGATTCTATTTTAGAATTCAGATTTCAGATTCAGATTGTCAGATGTCAGTAAAATAAATTAACCTTAAGCATACTGTATGTTATGAGTTGCGTACGTAACAAGTCTATAAACATAATATAACAGTAAAATAAAAATCCTGATTATCAGATCAAATCTGTATAGACAGTACGTATATTGTGATCCTGTATAAATCCAGAAATAAATCACTCAAATATGTCAACTTCAAATAATAAAACTTGGAAAAGACTAGATGGAACATATGCTGGTTTTTTTTCTTGCTGCCAATCTGCAGCTTGTGGATATACTGTCAAATCAAACCTTTACATTAGTTATGTTACAAAAAACCACCATACATACAGTGAGATCATAAGAAAGATTACAAATGAGAGAAGAAGGCCATTCATCCCATTTGTCTGGTTGCTTTTAGCTAATTGAGCTGAAGGTTTCATCAAGCTGTTTTGTTTGAAAGAAGCCAAATAAAATTCCAGATTCCCCCAATTGTTTATGTAATAAAATGTTTCCTGGTCTCAGTTTTAATTGTACTTCTCAGTAACTTCCACTGATGTCCTCTAATCTATAAAGGTTCAATTATTTTAGCATGGCAGTGTAGAATATTCCAGTAAAACATCTGGTTGCCCTTTTCTGAACTGATTCCAGAGCAGCAATGTTGTCCACAATGGCGTCCAAAATGTTACATAATAGATCTTACTAGTGCAGTGTACAATTTTAACTTAGCAATTTTTTTGTTTGAATTTATCTCTTTTAAATATATATCATATAGCTCTCTTTGTCTTCTCTTTTTGCTTCCTCATAATATGTGGAAGATAAAAATAATGTCAAAATAAACACCTAGATCTTAATTTTAAGATCAATGTTTTCCATGTTACTTTTGTACAGTAGCTTATGTTTTACTTACTGTAGGTATATGCGTGCAATACTCTGTACATATCATCTGCCAGATGTTCATGCACACTTGAAGTATGTCTTTTTAGACTATTTCCTTTGCACCTTCTACAGCAATTGCTAATCTTCCTGTTTTGGTAAAATCTGCAACGTTTAACTAGTTTCAGAATAATATTAGAATCAAAATCATTTATATAAATTAGGAAGACCAGAGATCTTACAGATACAGATCCTTGTGGTTCACAAATAATTACAAAATCACAATGCTTATAACTTGCATTGGAGATACTGTATATGTGATTTATAATTGTCCATTGCTAAGTGCTGTGGAAGTATGGAAAAAGTTTCCCAGACAAGTTGATGAAGCTGATACCCTGGTTTCTTTCAATTAACAACCATGAATTGAATCCTCTCATTGTTCTTATGTTATTAATTCATATAGTTCTATGCTACATCTTCTATCCATTTTTTAAGCATTTTATCCTTCACTGGGTTGCTGAGGAGCCAGAGCCAACCCCAGCAAGCTGCAGTTGCACGGTAGGAGACACCCTGGATGGGGATGTCTGCTTTTGCTTCATAGCAGACAAAGCAGGACTCGCCCAAAATCTCCCTAGATATGTTGGAGTTCAGGATTTCTTGACACTGACTCAAGGATGCAAAATGATATAATTCTCACAATATTTTGCGGCGCACATGCTATCTCAATATGAGCTTCATAATTTTTACCCCAAACACAACACTGATGAGCATGTCCTAAAAGCTCAATTTTCATTTCAATCAACTATTATTACAGTTATTAAATTACATTATTTCATATGTCATTCAAATACATTTTTGGCAGGTTGGAGTCGTCTCCAATATTCCATACTTTTGCCTTTGAATTTAAATTTGCCTCCGTCATGTCTTGTTTCTTATCTTGTGGTGGTAAGCCACACTTGTGGCAGGGTCGACACCATATTATACCAATAACAATTATGATTAAGTTATTATTATTATTAAATTGAGCAATGTAATGCATAAGAAAATTATATTTATTAGGCATTATGGGTTCGCATTTAAAAAATTTACACTTAATGAATAAAAAACTCAGCAAGGAAGAGATGCATAAATCTGCATTTAAAAATTAATATTGTATTGCTTCTGAATTTGCTGCTTCTTCTCCATAGTCTGTTCCCTTGCTTTATTTTAATGGGGAGAAAACAAGGAAAGCAATGGCATCTCCTTGTGCCTGTGTCTTTTTTTGGGTTTGTCCCAGATCAGACAAATGATGCACCATCAGGGGCTACCTCAAAGGGTAGCCAGTATTGTCTGTGTATTTGCTTGAGTTGTCCTGATATTTTTGTGATTAATATAAGCTTCCAATTATCCAAAACTGATTCGAAAATGCTATTCCCTTGACCACACTTGACTGGAAGACAAAGAAAAGGGAGGAGAAAATCACCTTGTCCTTAACTTCATTAAAATTTAATTTCAAGAACTTCCCCCCAATTTGAACTTATGTCTGACAAGTTAAAATGAGTTTTGAGAGGAGGTTTTGGAAACATCACCTCAAGCTGCAGCTCTTAACTTTGTCGTGGTGACAAATAGCTTTCTTTAAAGCTTTTCTCTATATGCATATCATGAGAAAATAGCCTCTCTTTGAAAGTGTCCTTACAGACAAGATCTAAAGTATATCTTAATTTAAATCTAAGAGTCTTGTCTATCTATTATATTTTATACAGTAAACTGCAGAAGGGTCCCAGAACTTTTGTGTGTTCTTAGTTTCAATATCACTAATAACAACTGGTTCAGAAAAAAAGAACACTATTGGTTTCATGAAGTAAAACCTGCTAATTGTGCATTTTAAGCCAATACTGTGACTTACCTAAATGTGCCAGGTGGAAATTCCAAACTGACTCAAATACATTTTTCTGACAAATGGAATTGATGCCATTAGTCATTGATCTTAGTTGGCTAAGTTGAAATTTCAGTTTTAGTGGGAAAGGTCTGACACATTATTTCTATTGGTCCAATCTATCATTTTCAATTGGAATCTTAATATGCAAATACTTTCCATATTAAGATTGGTAAAACTTAAAATTCTAATATTTTTATTTATAATCTTAAATTTCACTGACAACCTATTGTCAAATTTCAAGTAGGTCATTTCATCTACTCAGTCACAAAACCTATTATAAGAAAACCTGAGGCTGCATTGAAAATAATTTTAACTGACATATGTTGCTATGAGACATACAGTGTGTGTCAGCATTACATATAGTAGTTCAGGTGGGTAGCTGCGTCAGCATGCGTAGGCTGCAAAGGAACAAGTAATAGGTTTATTCCATGCTGAAAAGAAAAGAAAGAAAACACAACGTTTTGGCCATGGAGCCTTCTTCAGGTGCAAGAAAGACAGGGCAGTAAGCAAAAGTAATGTAGTGGGAAAACAAAAGCTGGAGAGAGGAGGGGCAGGAGGCAGAAGCAGGGGATAGACAGAGTGGCCAATCAGGTGGTGTGAAGTCAGGATAGGTGAAGAGAGGTGTGAAATGAAACCTACAATGAATAGAGAGAATTAAGAAGAAAATTAGTCTGTCGTTGAGAGAAGGGGAAAGGCGTTATCCTTGCTGTAGGATAATTTTAGTTTCTGTAGTCTTTCTGATGTAGGAGTAAGGAAAACTGTCTTTGAGAACACAGCCAGAGAGATTAGTGTGATCATATCCATCAGAGGTGGAATAAGAAACAATAGGCTTGGAGAAATCTTTAATCTGCACAACCCTAACATGTTCTCTGAAGCGGTCTCCGAGTCTCCTTCCTGTTTCCCCAATGTAGATGGCTGGCCATTTATTGCAACAGATACAGTAAATAAGGTTGCTGGAGGTACAAGATGTCATCTGAGTGATCCGGAATTGTCCTGAGGGGCCTTGAATGAGTGTGATGTTAGATGTGTACTTGCAGGTGATACAGTGAGCTCTGTTGCAAGGGAAAGTGCCTGGTGTGGATGGTTGCCGAGGGCGGTCAAGGGAGCATTACATATATGCTGTTCATATGCATATTAAAAGCTTTGTACTGTATAGATTTATAATCCATACCTAGTTTCATATTTGTATCACCATCTTTTGATGAGTAATGCAGCTCTTCCATTTCCTGAGTCATTAAATAGTGGAATTTTTAATCTGATTAATGAAGGTTCCCCAGATGTTTGGGCAAGAAAGGATGTAATGGGAAGCACTTTATAGAAGATTTTCTTGTATAGGTAAAGTAGATTAACCACGGTAGAGAAGCAACTGAAAATGTTCCCAGGTGTTCATGACCGTCCAATGCCGATCCCAAAATCTCTCATAGAAAGCAAGATGATCTCTGATTTAAACTGTAAATATACTATTAAAAGGTTCTTCAAGTAAGATACTGTATGATTAGTGTGGACTCCAACAAAGAATTCCTGGCATTTTTCAATGCTGGTATCAAATAGTATGCAGTGTCTCACTACTATTGAGACATGGGTTTTACTCCTCACACCCTGAGATCAAGACTGTATGAATGCAATGGAAGCTGCTGACATTTACCTTTCCCATAGGAGTGCAACACTATAGTCTGTTATCTGTCAGTATAACTGTTGTAAGCATCTTCTGGGAATCAAAAGGGTATTGCTAATCAATTTCATGCCACAATGAACTTTAATCACTGGTCAATAGTGCCATAACCTAGTGGGTTCTTTTGCATAAAGTTATATGAAAGTAAAATGCATCAATTTATGGTTTGCAAGGCTAAAGCTGCACAGGCTGTTTCTTTGTCCGTGTAGGTTTGAACAGTTGAATCATCCACTCTACGGCCCACACTTAGCCTGGAGTGACTAATATTTGTTCCAGTATCCATGTGCTCTGCACCATGTGATTGAACCACTCAGGAGACCGACATGTTACACGATTGGTCTTGAAATGGTTTGGTTTTAATGGAGCTGTGAGAACAGATATATTACCAGGGAATTGGTTGTTTGAAGAATAACTGGGTTAAGTGTATTGAAACGATGACTGATTGCCCTGAGAAACAGTCGAGAAATGTTTTATTCCCATATATTGTATCTGAGTTGCAAAATAATTTGAATACCTCATATCTATAAATAGCTATTCATCTTATGTGTTGATTAATAATGATTCTTCCAATGATATAATATAACATAGAAACACTCCTTTTTTTCCTAAATTATTTTAAATGTTTAGGTTATACTGTTATAAAATAATTAAATGAATACTTATTAATATGATGGTTTGTAAAATTGATGTTTTTTGTCACAGCCCTTTCATTTCCCAGGTGTTGGCTGGACAATATATCTTCTAATAGATTACTATGTTGATTTATCTGACCACAGAAATAAACAGCAGTTGAAGACTTCATGCTCAATTTTGTATTACAATTGTTGCAAGCCATGCATTTTGACTGCTGCACTGTAAAAAATCTCTTAGTTTCATTTTTGGCTTATTCAAGAACTGAAATAAAAATGGAATTCCTTTAATATACTGTAGAAAAGGTTGTGCGTGATCACTGCAATCCAATGTTAGAAGCTGAGGACAATTCACTGAAAACCCAAAACTGAAATCTGCTGGCTCATTTACAGTAATTAATGTACAGTTTTACTGGTAGAAAAGACTGAAATGGAGGGGCCAACCCTCACACCCCACCACCACTGTCATTCCATCACATAACAAGACCAAATTCAAAACTTTATTGCAAGTATGGTTCTGACTACTTGAGTAGGAGTTTTTTTCCATTTAACAAAGTGGACTCAGAAGAACTCATACATAAAATTAGTTGCTATATTACTGTGAAACTTATCTATGCATTTAAGGAGATGAATCAAAGATATTTAAATACTTATTTTCATCTAGTGCTGCAAAAGTGAGAAAGCATTTCTGCTTCTGTGCTTGGCTCATACAGTAGATACTGTTCATCATTTCTTACCGGGAGCTAAATTAATTCAAATCCATTCAATTTAATTAAATCAAATGGAATCAAAACAAATCCATGTAAGACGTGGCCTTCTTAAATACTGTGAGAACAGACCATCCTCTTTTGAATTCACCAGAGAACAGGAACCTGGAACACAAGAGCTGCAGAGGAGGTGTGTAACTGTCGAATAAGACAAAGTTGGGCTTCCTAGATTCCAGTTAAGTTATTGATTGATAGGGAAACTTTGCCTCTTTCATTGTACTATTCATGTATTGCCAAAACAATGCAGTTTCCAAACTGTCCTTGTCTTTTTCAGAGTGATTTTGCTACTGGAAAACACATTTTAAAAACCAGATAGACAAGCTTCTTGAAAGCTACAAACTTGAGGGAAACCTCATGAAAGTATATTCTAACATGACCTGACATTAATATTGTATATAATTTTAATGAGCTTTTTCAGTGTACAATTAAGCATTCTTTGAAGCTAATACACAAAATCATTTTTCTCCATCTTATGTCTGTAATCTCTATTCTTTGAAATGGACTGCATCCCATTAGTGAATCTTTCATTTAAAGCAGATACACTAACACAATAGTTGATTTGCAAATGATCTTTGAGAGTTTTCAATGCAGCTTACCACACGTACATTTAATTTTACTCAATCATCTTAATTTTTTGTAATCATTTTTCTATAAAGAGGGTAAATGTCAAGCATGCCTGACTCCTTGCCGGTGATACATCCATCCCAGCAGATAATTACCATAAGGAAATTGATGCTTTAGTGTGCAAGGGAAAATTTAATTTACTCTGACATCCCAGAGCATAATGCATTCCTAAAGAAAGTGGGATTCAGAGCCTCAGAAATTAAATTTGACTATTTAACGTGATTACCAATGTTGAACGTCTTTGACTTATTTAACTGTTTAATCTAATTATGGCATACATGTTGTTTAAGCTCTTAAGTCATATTTGAATGCTGCTTAAAGATGCATGAAATGGGAAACAGGCAGCACCTTTTGTTCATCAGTCTACATATTTTTTTGCTCTATACTGATATTAGATGAGCCAATTTAGTTAATACTTTTAATTATGGGACCATTCCTCACATTTTACAGTGGACTGTGTGAAATTATAAAGCCTTTTGAATCTTGCATTTGAATGTAAAAATTTACACAATATATCCCAGACTTTTAAAGATTATTCTATGCTGTGACTAAGTTGGTCAATTTAATTATTTGAAATTCATCTGCAGAGGTGTGTACAGAGGTTTATATAGGTAATGTTGGTCTGTTGTGAGAAACCACAACAAAGATCCAAAAAAAACACCAGACTGACACATTAATAGGATGTTTGCTGTTATAGAGAAAATGCTACATTAATAAAATGTTATAATTATATTAAGCATACAATTGTATTGAAGATAATACAATTGCCTTTTTTAATATCAGTATTCTGAGCTAAATTCTTCGCCAGTTACTTGTTGACATTCACTTGTATGTGTACTGCTGAAGCATGATTCAACCATCAGAACTACTTATTTTTGTTCCAGTTAAAGAGGATGATGTTATGCTGACAGATGTACATTTGATTTAAATCAAAGGAAATGTTTTGTACGCCTTACAACCTTACCTGAAACTTACTGTAGGAGAAAACTTCCCTTTCTTGTGCTTAAAGTGCAATTGATTGGTGTAAATTAAAGTGTCTCCTTTCACCTCTACTGGGCTGCCACACATAACTAACATTTCCAACAACACCAATTCTTGTCTTTATGATCTGTCTCTTCTGATGTAGTATGAGAAACTAGTTCTGATTTAATTTATTGTTATTTACAGTATTTTTTCAAACTCCAATATTTTTACATTTAAATAGGAGTGGAAGAACTAAACATTTACAAAGAAGTACTTTAAGTATGGATACTAGAAAGCATTTCTTTACCCAGAGTGTTGTGGAAGTATGGAACAAGCTACACAGCCATGTTGTTAAAAAAATATTCTGGAGGAGATCCTTGGATCACTCAGCTAGTACTTACCAAACAAGCTACAATATATGGGCCTACTGGCCTCCTTTGTTCTCAGGTTCTTATGTAAAATAGGACAACCTGTGAGAATGGTGTCAGCCAAGAACAGAACAATACTTAGAGGATCACCTATATGGAAATAACATCCAAGGGAACAGTCAGTTTGGATGTAGAAAAGGTAGGTGTTGTAAACTGACTTGTTAGAGTTCTTCAAACAAGCAACATTATCAATGGATAATTTGGTATATTAAGAATTTCATAAGGCTTAGGATGAAGCTCCTCTCATTATTTCACAAATTACAGTTGCTAAGGAAGGAAATGTTTGCATTCAAATTAAGAATGATAAAAAATAGAGAGTACAGGTAAATGTTCAAATTGGGATGATGTAATTCGTACCACCAGTACCACTGGGATTTGTAGTAGGACCCCTGTACCTTTATAGTTTATATAGTGAATAGTGATCTAGATTCTGTCAAGTTTTCAAATAACAAATTAGGAGGATTCACTGATACTGTAGATGCATCAAAACAAAATTCAAATTCAAATTCAAAACAATTTAGATAATATTCAAGACTGGGAAAACACCTGGTTGATTATGTTTAATGTAGACAAGCAAAGGTTTTGCATGCAAGTAGTAAAAACATACGTGGAACATGGAAATACGAAATGGAAAACCCTGAAGAAGAGGCTACTTGGAAAAAATGCTTTTAGTTTTCTACATCATTATATCATTTAGATTTTGTAGACAATGTGGATACACATTATAAAGACAATCATAATGCTAGGCTCTATAGTCAAAAGTATATAATTCAGATTGAGAGATGTTATGTTAAGATTTTATGATGCACTGGTAAGTGCTCATTAAAAATATTCAACTAATTTGATCACCACATTACAAAAATGTATTGCTGCTCTTAGATCAGTTCAGAAATTATGCATTTACTGTAAGAATTTTAAAGAATGTCTTAAAGAATGACAGGCTGAACAAACATTTGTAGTCCCTTTAACATTCTGCTATCTATAATCAATACAGGAAGAGTAATATTATGTTTTGACATGGAGAATATTGCTTTCCCAGAATTTAACATTCTGATGATATTAAAAATAAAATTTTCAATGGTTAATTAAAAATAAGGCACTTAATAGTAGCGTGACCACCAGAATTATAATAAATTACTTGCCTTTTTTGGAATGTATGGATATAATTTTAAAAAATCCAATATATGAAATCTTCCTTTAATGCTACTTATTGAATGGGTAAATAATTGCAATAATAGTCTGTCATATTATTGAATGCAATGCATTTTCGTCTTTCCAACTTCAGGGATTGGGAACTAAGTGTGGCTTTATAGTTCACAAATGTTCACAAATGTTCCTGGAGTTATTATTACAAAGTAATTGATCCACCTGCACAAATTAAAATCATCAGTCCATTTCCAAAATCAAGACTAGAAGAAGGCAATGCAGAACATACAAATGTATTTACATCTGTGAGCATGGAAAATATGAACATCAAAATACAAAACAAAACGTTTTTGAAAAATATCTAAGATTTAGGTGTGATTAATCACTAAGATTTAGGTTTCAGAATTGAACAAAATCAAAACAAAAGTTTCAATTTTCACACCTAAATTTTAGTGACAGGTATCTTCCTTTTCTTCTCACAGTATATTGCAGGTACTGATAAGGAATTAGTGAGACAGCAACCCAAGATGTTCTCTTGTAACAAGGAACAAGTAAATCTGTACAGCTAGGGATGGAGCATGCTTGTATTGTCTGCAAAAATAATGTATTTGCAAAGCAGAAATATTGGTTTCTCTAAACATATAGTTATTTTCTCTTAGGTTTGGAAACAAAATATGCAAAGAAAATAGGAACAATATTTGTGGGTCTTCTTCAGTCTGATTCACTCTGATTCTTTGCAGAAACTTCATTTAATTTCTTCACTCTTTGAGAAAAATGAAACTGTGGTATTCTATCTGTTCATTTGTGGTCCAAAGTTTATTTATGAACAGTAGTTTACAAATATATGACAATACATCAAACGATAACTCAGTATTTGAGATTTGTATACAAGAAATGCATTCATATACCATAAAAATGAGTCATTAATCTTAGCATGCATCTTGCTTCATGTGAAACTAATTGAAGGTTGAAAACAATTTGAAATTTCTTGGAAATGTGTTTGGGTTCATTGTCTTCTTGCAAAAGAAAGCTGTGACTAACCTTTCCAAATGGAATAGCTCCCCTGAAATACTTATTCTGATTTTATTTATTTTGTGAAGATAACCATCACCACTTATTTGAACAGTTATATTATTGGTTTACTGTAGCAGGTTCATTTACTATTTTAAAATGATTACTTGAAGTATTCTTGAAGTCAACAATACACTTACACAACCAATAATTAGTTTTGACAGATCTTCAGAATAACCTGGTTTTGCTTTGATTTAATTTCATATTTCATGCACACACATGAGCAAATATACAAATGTCATCTATAATTTTACTAATAAAGATGTTGTTTCTTAGAAAAAAAGTGGTGTGCTGGACTTTGTTGTGTCTATTAAGATGTTTTACAGCATTTTACATGTATTGTTCTTAATACTGAATTGTTTGAAAGGATTTCTGAAATCTAAACATTCTATTTTCTTTTTGTCTAAAATGTATTGAAATTGAAATTAAACTAGTTTTAGACAATTAAATTCTTATTGTTAGAGATGTGCTTAAAGAACTTTATTGGCATTATTTTCAAATATTTCATGTATCATTTACTTCTGTATTGACATTGACATTGATATTGTAAGGTTTCACAGCCCTAAGCTGTTGTGTTCTCCTTGTCTATCTAAATCACCCTGAAGTGAGTGATGTTCCCTCCTGTCCAGGAGAAAGGAAGTTATCTGCTAAGGGAGGTGAAGATGTGGAAACTCCCTAACTCTTTCCTGCAACCCTCAGTGCATCAGTATTTAAAAGTATTTTTTATTTTTCTAATATCCCATGACTCCAAATTTGTATGCAGCATGTTAGAAGTGTAATCCATCAATTAATACTGAAAATCACCTTCACAGATACTGTACTTTTTAACATGTATTTTGTATTCAATGAAAGCAAAATTAACCCAGATGTTCACATTAGTGTTTACCCCAGTGGACTGGATAAGTTTCAGTCTGGGTTTGCACAATATTGCCACACCAAAGTTCCTCATTAATTAAATTTGTGAAGCAATGTCTAAACTACTGGCTAGTGGTGTTGCTGGCATGGTGGATCATGTAGGTCAAGCTTTTTTACTATTTGTGGATAGGATCCCTGTTCTGAATATCACTGTAAGTTGCAGAGACATTTATTAGACCTTTCTCATTATTCTTTACTCTGAAGATGACCCAAGTGTTTGCTAAAAAATGCTTCGTAGAATTGCATTCATTTTCGATTGTCAATTCTTGTATAGAATAAAACAAATATTCAAGAGTGGTTCAACAAAATTGTTTATTTTATTTTTCCAGCACATGCTGCGAATTCATGCTAAGTCACTTGGATGAAGTTGTATCTCAATAACAGGGAAGAAGAGCAAACTCTGTTCTGAATGATTTGACTCAGTACTTTGCTGAGTCACCATGTGCATTCAGCATTCCCTCTGAATTACTTTAAAAGAGCATGCAACTAGGAGGCCTGTTCTCATCGCTGCTGCACCACAGAACAGCAGTCTTGCATCCACAAATGACACAAAAGGCGCACATCAAGTGAAATATGTAGGTGCAGAAGGCCCGAAATGAAATAATCCTCAATGTCATAAGGAAACCACAGACATATTTTCCCCAAGCTCCATTTCAATATTCTTACCCATACATACCGAAAGTGTGTTGCTTAAATAAAGATAAGGCTGCCTCCTACATGACTCAGCAATCCAAACTAAACAGCATCTCCCTAGATAATATTGCATCACATGCTTTTAAACTAGGAATTTGGGAAAAAATGGAGAAACAAACCTTTTCAGCACTTTATGACTTATATTAAGATACAGAAAGCATTCTACTGGAAACTTGATTAAAAAAATAATGAGAGAAAATATGAAAAAATGAGCCTATGTTTTAAATTAAAGTAAAGAACAGTTCATTATATATTAAAAAGCATTATAAATATTAATTCAGAAATTACATTTCTTTGCTTAAATCATTGGCTACATCATATCCTTGAGCCCACTGTTACTTATTTAAAGTATGTTGATGGTGCATTATTGTCAAACTAACATTTTTACTCTTGCATTACATTAAGTAAGGTTTACCCAAGTGGTTATTCAACAAATAGTCATGAACAAATAATCATTTGGATTACTTCAGTTCTTTGGAAATAATTATGAGGTATTAACAATTCTTATTTTGCAATTCTTAAAAAAAGTCAGTCTCTCAAAATATGCAGTAAGCATGAAATAGCTTACCATAACACCCTGGCTTTTATTTTGCCTGCAGTTGATAGATACATTTTTATGTAATTTCAGTCAAAATATGGAGAGTGTTAAAACTGTGAAATAGAATACCTTGAATATCTATCTGTAAGTATGATCACTAATGTGCCATAACCAAATATTATGCACTATGTCATCTTGCATATACTTAGATCAAAATCCAATGCATAGCAAATATCAATGAACAAGTCTCATACCTTTCCAAAATACTATCATCAGCAAATTAATTGCATGTGAGTGATGCACTTCACCCCAGTATTTATAAAATTACAAATAATTTTAGAGAGATAATTGGTTTCAGATGTAAGTGAAAAATTAACACTAAGCACCTGAAACCTGTCTTGGTATTTTATCCTGGTTATCACTCTGTCAGTGTTGTATAATGAACAGAAAAACAAAAATATCTAGAAGCATTTAAAATCTGGGAAACGCCTGAATCTGTATCACAATTAAGCAAAGAAAACAACATGTAGACATAAAGGAAAACATTACTTGGCATCTTTGTTTAATGGATGGGCTCTGCATCGGTAGTTTGCATTGCCAATGCTGTGGTGAATAAAAAAAGACCTGGAGTTAATAGGACAAGCCTACATTTTGGTGCATATGAGTCAAACCTCTCTGAGACTATCACTGGTGAGATTCTGAGAAGGGTGCCTACAGAGGTTACTCATTCGCTGAGTGGTGCAGTATGTATGTCAGCATTGAAATGTTAAAAGAAATACAGTGAAAATGCAGGATGTTTCTGAGTTCATGAGGTGTAAAACCTACAAAATCAGCATTCTATTTGTGTCATAAGTTTATTTTTCAAATAATCTTCATCCAAAGAGGGGTAAAAAATATAAATTAGGAGATAAGACATTTCCCTATGTCATATAAATGCTTTGTAAAGAAAAAGAAATGTCCATTACCTTTTCCATAAACCATGAAGTCCTGTAAAAGGTCTAGCAAAGTCAAATTTAGGGTACATGGGATTTTGATCCTTTACTTAATGGAGGGTGTGAAGTGTATAAAAATACCTTTGCCACCCAACCTTGATTAATTTGGACATAAAACATCTATGCAAACCTTTATAGTTGTTGGTGTAAAAGAGTTATGCCACAAACTGCAGACAGTTCAAAACATGTTTCCTAGAAATTAAGAATACAAAAGTGTAGTACAATACATACAACTGAGTCCAATCAGTATAAACAGATACAGTACCCTTCTTCTCATGGGCAGCTACTGTAATGGACTGCCCAGCTACTTTCCACACAATGATGTTATTTCAGCACCAGTGTGTCTAAGTACTACCCAATGCCTGTACTTGTTTAGGACTGCTACAAGAAACAATACATTCGTATATACATACAGTATGTCAAATGAACCTCGGCTAGGACTTTGGACTTTTGAACATGGCTGGCACAAAAAATGGTGAACCTGGTGAGTCTTGGGATTGATCTCTCTTCTTGTTGTACAACTACTGCCTGATGTTTTTTCCAAAAGCTGATATTTTACTTACCCTTTCAAGTCCTGCTGTCTTTCCTGTTTCTAGACAGTGTTACATAGAGTGGAGACATACACAACAGCACCATGGTGAAAAATACAATAATTTATTTTATTTTGTTTACAGGGGACCTGCAGTCCCAGTTTCTCTCATTGGTTATTATATCACCGTAACAAAATGAATTTATTGACAGTATTCCAACATTTTATGCATTCTGAATTAAGCACAAAATCATTAACTTTGTGAAAGTAGTGTATAGTTACCATGTTGTTCCAAACCCCTGGTTTTACCACAGGTGAGAGTGAGACCTCGTGAGAATTCTGTGAAGTGGCTCTTCCTGCTCAATTGTTGCCAATTGACTGATGTAATGTGATGTATTGGCAAATATGTACAGGTTGTGCAACAGACATTTCACTGCAGAAATGTTCCAAAGTGATCTGCATTCATAGTTAACAAGTATGTAGTATTTGTCAGCAAAACCATCCTGAAGTTGAGAGCAATATTTTTATTGGATTAAAGGTGAAATATTCACAAAGCTTGCTTAATTACAATGTCAACCAGAAGTTTTGTTGCCTCGCTCTGAATCACTGAGAGTGACAGCAATATGGTGCTGGGCATACCTTGAACTTTCATCTATTTTGTGATTTAAATTGGAGGTTGTTTTTTTTGTTTCAAATGCACTGTTTCAAATACTTACTCCTTCTAACCCCTAAATATAAAAAATAATATTGCAGTTCCCATTAAAGAATGAATATAATTAACATAACCTTTCTTCCAAATTATGATATGTTACATACTGTAAATTCTGTTCCCATATGTGCAACATTTCTAAATGTAGAAAATCACACAATAATGATTTTATGATCTTATGAAAACAAGGATTTTCCTTTTGAAATATACAGTCGTGTTCACTCTTCTAACGTAGTCCTCTGTGAACAATATTCCAGTAACCCAAAACAAAAATGTCAACATCTACAGTATCTGCAGCACTGCTTGCTCAGCACCACATCCAAACGACAAATTCATATCTAAGTTATATTTAGCACACATGATTATAAAAGTTAATATGAGAGTTTGAAATCAGGGGTGTGATTTCAAGGTAATTTCTTAGGGACTCTGGTATCCGTGGTGTTTTTGTTCCAACTTGAGTAGTCAATTAAACAATTAACCTACTTTCTTTGACATACAGTATGCAGACTAAAATACTGTAAACTTTTACAGTTTATTACTCAAAAAGTGCATTAAGTTATTAAAGTTAAATGTTGTTAAATTATTAGAGCTACTATGTATTATACATATGTAGCCACTATTAGAGCTCAGGGGGGAGAAATGACCAGAGGATACCAGGCCGTCCTGGAACTGGGTCTGACAACCCTGTTTTAAATTATCTGATACAATCTTCCATGTCAACCAAAAATGCTTATTACCTTGGTTTCCCAAATTCATTTCTAGGACATGGGCACTTAAAACACTAAGCTTTCCATTCCATCCCATTGCAGGTCTTTGGTAAAACTGGATGGTTTTGTAATTATATTAATAATTACTTAATAAAACATCTTCCAAATTGTGTGTCCTAATTGAATCAGTTGCAAGGACTGATGTTGGACTTTTCCTGATTTAATGTTAATTAGTGCATTACACTTAAATGTAAAAATATGCACTTTGACAAAAAATAGAAAGGGACACATACTCTCTGCCAAGATTACATATCTTGGTATTTTTATATTTAAAAACCCAAGGTAACAAGAGTGTGAACTTTGCTGTGAAAATCTAGTATCAGGCAAACATGCATACTAAAAACATAAGACAATCATAAACAACATACAGTAAAGGTCACCAGTTACAAATTTGTTTTTAATAGCAATGTGATCTGACTTTGGAAACTACTCATACCTAAAATGAAGGGGCGACTTTTCATTTTCTTGTTTGTTTTGAATGAACATTCAAAGTTCTGAAGTTGCAACTTATTCTCCTACATTTCTCTAAATCATGCCAAATCTTTACATTAAAGTGCACCAGCTTTTTATAATGACTTGGAAGCCAAATGATTAATCTAAAATAAGGGATGGGAAAAGTTTATTTGAATCTGAACTATGATTTGCAAAAGTAAGAAATATACTATATAACACATTGTTGCTTTCTTTACACCCATCAATGTAGAATATGTTCTGTTTTATTGGAACTAATAATCATCTTAATTTTATCATTATGGTCCCTACTCCAGCAGAGAAGTAGGATCATGCCTTCTTTTTCCAAAAATAAGAGACATGTCAGACAAATGCTTTTCCACTTGGTGTACATTCCAGTCTGCCTACAGCAGAGTTCACATTGAGTGGAGTGATACACTGGAAATACTGACATCTCACACTATCCTGGTTGACCACTGGGCTTATTCATGCAAGCTAAGGATATTTTAATCTGCTACCCAGTGGGCAAAAGACGTATAATATACGTCTATTAAACGCATACCTTAGACGTCTAAATGTGGTCTACAATTCGTCTAGAATGAAATTCTAATATACGTCTAAAGTTATACGTCAATTATACGTCTATGTTTAGACGTTCATTATACATAAATGGTTGGAGTTCTATTATACGTATAAATTTAGAGGACTATTATACATATATGGTTGGAGTTCCGGATAACTTTAGAGGTCTATTATACGGATAACTTTAGAGGACTATTATACGTATATGGTTAGAGGTCTATTATACGTATAACTTTAGAGGTCTATTATACGTATAACTTTAGAGGTCTATTATACGTATATGGTTAGAGGTCTATTATACGGATAACATTAGAGGTCTATTATACGTATATGGGTAGAGGTCTATTATACGTATATGGGTAGAGGTCTATTATACATCAAAGATAGATTTTATAGGTGTAGAAACAAGTAAAGCAAGCCAATGATTAGGTTTAGAAATTTATTCTGAAAATACACATTCACACCTGAAACATATGTATTTCAAATTATACATTGTATACAATCAATCAACAATCAACATATGGGCAATAATCATAAAAAACACAACTAGTCTTAAACTTCAGCTACAAATTCTGGTAACATAGCAATATACAGTATAGTAATGACAAACACAAAACTAATTACATTAACACACTAACTCAAAACCACATTTTGATTCAAATATACATTAAGACGATTTTTGTCCACTATTTGCAAACCCTGTCTAATTGTCCTAACAGTTAGAACCAAAAACCTATTATTTTCAGAGTCCAGATCTCCTGGCCCCCTGCCTTGCATATGCAACTAGGAGTATACGGCACTCTGCACAGTGTACGAAGTAAATTATTTTCGCAGTAATTAATTTATTATATTTACTATATTTATTATACACGTGTAAATTAATTACTGCGAAAATAATTTACTTCGTGCACTGTGCAGAGTGCCGTATACTCCTAGTTGCGGCACACACGATACATACAGTAAAAAGCCTCAGGCACTGTGTTAGACGTGTTTTCGACGTTATATATGCGTTTATTCATGTCGTCGATTTTACGGTTGCAATTCGACGTTGATTATACGTCGAGGCGACGTATATATACGTATAGCCGTATTTTCGCCGTAAATATACGTATATTCGACGAATCAATGCCCACTGGGTAGCAACTAATCATCACGGTCAATACTCAGTAAACTATGCATGTTTATTGACACAATGTGCAGTAGTCCTAGTTCAAACTATAGCGCACAAAATGCTCTCTAAAGAAAATGCTTTTCTTGTCGCACCACTAAGGATCACCAGCTCTTATTTTACATAAAGATCTGAAATATACAAATCATTTCTCAGTGTTGCAAATCATTTCCACCTTATTGCATTTTTTGTGTTTTATCCTTATCTGTCTAATCTGATAATTAACATACTGTACCAAGTAAACTATGGACTGAACCCCAAACTGAACTGGAGACCAAAAATGTCAAAGGAGACTTCTGTAAGACAACAAGATGCAATCACTGTTGAAGAGGAGCAAGATGGAAGAGGAAAGCAATAGACAGAAGTTTGTGAAAGAATCAACAAAGCGTGATTTTGTGAATTGAAGATCCTGAAATGAAGCAGATAATCTTCTGGGTTTCAAAATGCTACAAAAAGAGGGGTGTGTCCTCTGGTTTGTGTTTCTCTGTGAATTCTTGAGAGATCCATTGGATTTACTGTTTCTTTATCTTGAATATTTGACTCAGGATCCCTCATGGTGTTATCTGTTCAAGAATGAAATCATTCAGATTTTTTAGCCCGTCAGTGTAGGACATTCTTTTGAGCCTGGATACAGTATGTGTCTGGTGCTCTTCTGTGGGATGATTCATATGCAACTACATATTTTTTGTAATCTAGTATAACTACATAATATATTGTAATCTGCAATGGACTGGCATCCCTACCTGCCTGGTATTGAGGGGTGTATCCTGCCTTGCTGTGTAGGCTCCAGCTCCACTGTGACCCTGTATCAGATAAAGCAGTTATAAAACGGATGAATGGGTAAAACAGTAGTCATGATTAATTAAGTGTGAGTGTTTGGACAATTTTACTTCTTTGGAGTTTGTTTTACAAAATTTGTACATTTGTTTTATTGATGGCAGATTTTTTAAGTAATGAATTTAAAATTAGTTTTCAATCGAAATCAAACATTTTCAGAATTTCAATTTAATTCTTTGTTAAGTATTAGTAAGCCAAAGTTCTTTATTATACAGTATATCTGGTGGTCACAGGATTTTGAGCTCCTTCAACAATATGAAATAAAGTCATAGTGGTAAATACTGTATATCCAGCATCACAAAACACTGTTCAAATATTTTGCATCTCGCTCAGAAGATAGTTTTGCAATTAAAAGAACAGGTTAAATAAAATCAATTTAATCTGGGTTTAAAAGATCTATTCTACCTCATCTGTATTGTTATCACAACATTGTCTGTGTGGAAAATGTGACAGGCTTCATATTTAGGTACTTAAAAAGGCAGATTAAAGTGTGTTTTTCAAAGTCTTTTGTGCATCTGAAAAATTTGCTCATCCATTTTCCAAATGTATATGTATAAAGTTCTAGGTGTAAATCAAGCGAGATACATCGTAAATATGGAAACGTGAAATCGACTTGTTATTTCTTAAACTTCTGGAAAATGTGCTGGGGTTCATTTCCATTTATAAAAAAAAACAGAGCCAATTTAGTACAGGTGCAAAAATATTTTAAACACATCCTGTCACTTGTTGTTCTGTGTGTGTTTTTAAATATTTCTTTAAATTGTATTCTAAATCTTGAATTGTCCCTTCAAATCTGATCGATTTTATATGGTAATACATTAAAAGTACATTGGGTTAGATATTTTATATATTGTATTTCTTACCAGTGTATACTGTATATGACTTGCATAGCTTGCAATGTGATTCAAGACACTAGTTGTTTACAGTATTAAATCGATTTTTAATATAAAGATAGAAAAAAATTTACATATAATTAAATTTTAGTTACAGCAGTCCTTAATGAAGTTATATTTTACAATAAGGACTATGTTTTGATAAAAATGTGAATGCACAGTAGATATGTATGTATATAAATATATACATGGTCATATATTCATTATGGAGTGTAGATGGAATATACATGTACAGTATATATCCCTTTCTATATATATATCCATATATACTGTATATCTATCCCTTTCCATATACACTGTATAAGAGAGATGAGATCTTATCTTTCTTATATTTATGTCAAGGGATATATGGAAAAAATAAACCTTAATGTAAAAGAACATGTTTCAGAAATGTATAATGTATAGTTTTAGTGAATGTCATGATACCTTTATCTAAATTTCAAGATTGTTTTTCATTTTAGAATAATTTAAATATGTTTATTAATATAAATAATTGGAAAAGTTTATTACAGAATGATCTATAAAAAATACAACTTACCAGTAATTTATTAGCTGCGTGTGCCTTTTCGACTATTCTTAAAGGGTTCTTGTAGAATAGTTTGGTTTGCTGCAAATGGGTTAATGGAAAATCTTACCATTGAATATTCCACAAAAACAATATTAGATTTAAAATAAATTTCCATTCTATGGCAGTCTATTCTGTTTGTAGTTATCACAAAAGAACCGATTTGTTAAATTCCCATTGGTCATCCAATAATTCAATAGCTGCATATACAGTACAGTATAATTCTCCAGCCTATGTTAAATCAATAACATTTGTTAAAGGTTGCCATGAAACATGAAGACAACAATGTTTTATTAATATATTTTTAGATATTTGTCTAAGGAAAAATACATTTCGTCATTAATGTATCACCTTTGCTCAAATTAAAAACACTAACATAGTAACTCTTTTTATTTTCCATTTGACAAATAATTACAAAGGCAATTTCTACATAGCTGTAAATGGACCCAAGATCTTGGTGTCCAATGGAATAGTCTGACAATCAGTGTTGATTTAAGGACAGTATACAGTTGTCATTAAAGTTGACACTTTGTCAAGAAATGGATGGATGAGATTGTCTTGGCAATTAGCTACAGTACTTACTGCAAAACCATCTTAATGGGCCAAATAGCCTCCTTTGTGACTTTTCTTATGTAATTCTTATGTAAACATTACTTGGTATAGTACAGGCAACCATTTTCTAAAAGTACCAGAGAATGATTCAACACAAAACATGTTCAGACATTCGCTAAAACATTCTTCCTGTACTAAATAAAATAAATCCTTGGATTTCATCCTGGGTCACTTTGTGTCTTTCATACTTTCCACTTCAGTCTGGACTTATGAATTAAAATGCAACTGATGTTCAGCTACTGTATGGTTTTAATCTCTCACATCCCTTCAATGACTGCTGATAGTCAGAAAATCAATACCTATGACTCACTAAAAAGAATCACAGATAAAATGCTTATATCTAAAGAAAATGTAGTAATATCAAATAAAGAACATACTGTATAATCGTCTTTGTATAAAAGTCTATGAATGGGATGGGATGAATGGAATAGTATGATACAGTACTAACAGTTTGGTAGGTAGGTACTCATTTAAACTGATTTCAGTGGCACAAAATGGCTGCAAATTCCAGGTGCTGATTTTTCACATACACTGTAAATGGATAACACACTCCCTTAAAAATATATTCAGATAAAGGTTAAAGTTCAGGATGCTGATATTCCTGTATGTGTCCTATTATACCATATGTGCAGTAGAAATCGTAATCGTAATATAACAGTATTTATAGTAATGTTAATATAAATTGGCCGGGCTCCTATTAGTTATTTTGGATGAGAATTTGTTCCTATCCACTTAAAATGGAATAAAAAATTAAAGATTGTGGAACTTATTTCAGTGTGCTGTGGGAATATCCTCTGTCCAGGGAGTGGCATTCACATACTTGTGTTGGAAAGTATTATCCTACAATATCATATCATTGATAATTTTGTTCGCCAATCTTTCTATGTATTGTTTATCATCAAGCAGCTTTACAGAGATGGAAATGATCTGCGTTAGAAAGATCCATCAGTTGCAAGCAATATTAAGAATGATTAAATTACTATACAAGCATACAATAATGGGAGGATCACACAAATGTAGATGAATGTGTTGGGACCTCATATTTGAAATAAGTTTTTATGGATACATTTAGTGTTACTTACAGTATATGGTTTACTAACTTATATGGAGAATCAGCAGATTTAAACAACCTGAGTAACTTATAGTTTTCCACAGAGTGAAAAAACTCCACAAATACAGTACAACAGAGCACATGTTGTTCAGCAACATAAATTCATCACAATTTTTAGATATTTTGTAACTGCTGTTTTAAAGCCCGTTACATGCACTTTTTTATAATTAAAACCTTATAAATTCCATCTAAGTAATTTAAGAAGTTTATTTAGCAGTTATTCAGATGTACTGTTGAGTGAACAGTAACACTTTCAAATAATGGCTGTAAATTCCTAGTGTATTTTCACTGAATGTT
Organism: Lepisosteus oculatus; assembly: GCF_040954835.1. Lineage (NCBI taxonomy): Eukaryota > Metazoa > Chordata > Actinopteri > Semionotiformes > Lepisosteidae > Lepisosteus > Lepisosteus oculatus. The sequence continues at coordinate 25,091,912 of NC_090705.1, forward strand.
GCAGAAATAATACCTCAATATCTCAAGCACTGTTGATTAGATGACTAACAGCTCAAACTTTATAATGAATGCTCATTGCATTTTCATTTTTTTTAATTTCTGCCAGATCAACTAATTTAAGATACAGCACCAGTTTATAGATAACATATATTTAACATATTTCAAACAGCCACCAGGGTTTTAAAAAGGAAATTTCAGATATTACCACACTGTAGAAATTATGTATGCATTTCATATCAAACAGGCACATACTGTACTGTACATACAGTATTCATTTACTGAACTACTGTACCTCTTTATAATATTGTAGTAAGTATTTAAATGTCCACCCTAATTATGGTTTTCAATGTTGTTCTTTATAATCATACATCAAATAAGCAAAACTAAAAACGTATTCCAAAAGTGAATCGTGTTCTGTATAGCAATATCAAGACTTAACAATAAAAATGTCTAACATTCTATTCTTATAAAGGTATGTGTATATTGTAGCATTAACATTTAAAATCTGTTTAAATGTATGACTTAGCCTATTAAACTCTCTACATTCCAAGGCAAGATCAGATCTATAGAAAATTGACCCAAAGTCCTTAGGAAATGGGAAAAAATGTCGATCCAAGACTAGTTTTACTTTGATAAAAAGGTCAAACTCAAGTGCTCTTGTTTTACCGCTGTGAGAAGCACTTTAGGAATATAAATATACTAAGAACTTCAATACAGGTGAAAACCAAAAATCCTGGTATTCAGTAAGTGGTGGACCACCCCTCCTTCCCTCAAAAATAAATAATTAATGGTCCAGTCTCCCCGCTTGCTGCATGTCCTCTCATGCATGACTGCCAGTGATGGTCTACTGGGTGTCATCTTTTATTGGCACGACACAAAGCATGTGCCAAGGGCTGCTGCTTCGATTCTCTGAAGAAACCCGGGCTCTGGATAAAAGCTTGCAAAATGCCTAGTACGAGTGCAGAAACTCAGCAATGTTAGGTTGGAACGAGGAAGTGGAGTGGAGAGGGGAGGGACCGAGGGCAGAGTTCCATAGTGCAGCCGCTGCGCTGAGAACAGCGGCACATGGAGTGGGGGAGAGTTGGAAGAGCTTCATATTGCAAACTCAAGGAATAGCAGGTATAGTAACATTCCTGATGCTTTTAAGCTAATTGAGCGACTGGAAGTGGATTTAAACTAGAGCTAAGTAACTTTTTTTTTCTGAAACAGCGACACTGCTGCCTCGTAAAGCTAAAGACTGAGAGGTCCCGAAAGTCAAAGCAGGTGCACAAATGGGACTTCTATCCATGTGAGATAAGAAGTCTCACAGAGACCTCGAGCGACACGTTTCGTCTAATAGACTGAAGTGGTGTTTATTTTTTTCTTTAGTTTTATTTTCGATAAATACGTACACCATCGATAAATGTATGCATACAGCAATATTTTTAGCAAAGAAACATCGGTTATCTCTCCTTTTGGACTAAGGAATTCTTTCCTCATGTTCATTCCAAAGGGACTATTTGGAGGAGAAATACAATTTTTAATACTGTATCATAATCCATGCGATCAATCCTATATTTAATAATCACGGTAAAATGAAATTATTATTTTAAAATGGTCAAATACCATAAAAAGCCGAAATTGGTTTTAATTTGTAATTGGTAATGGAAAGACACCTGTTGAAGCCTTGGGCTTCCAGCTTCTCTGTACAGGACGCTGTTTTCTTGTAAATGTCTATTTAGTAAAAACGAAGCGAAAATTCTCAGAACATCAAGCCGTCCGATGGAGACGTTTTCTGCGATGCTCTAAGTTTTGCAGCAAGTGAATGCTGTCTTGAAAGACATTTTTTAGAACTTTACAAAACAGGAAAGACAGATCGATGTGCCACACTCTCAGACAGATAAGGGGGTGGCTCAGAAAACATTCATATGAACATATAAAACATAAATACAAATATATACAGTTGGAAAACTCTGGGAGTTGGGTGACCTGAAAAAGGAACAACACAAAGTTAATTTAGGGAAGTATTTTTTTTTCAAAACTGTTAACATTTTATTTAAGGACCCAAACTATATTTGATTACATTTCCTATTTCTTGTAATCAGTTAAACACCAGCTTAACCTCTAAATAATCACTTGAATATATGCATTATTGTATTCTCCCTTAAACATTGTAGAATTAAGTATTTACTTAAAGAAGTGGGATTTGTAGTTTGATAAACCTTTTAAGTTGAATTAACAGAAGGAGATGAGCAGAAATGGAGAATTGCATAAAATTTAATAGGTATAGCTTTAACTGACGGATACAATTGATGCTTTAGCGATAGTAGATTCCACATAGGCAGCACGTGTAGTTTACAGATTGGAAAAAGGTTAGAAAGTTTTAGTCGTGATCTAAAACTTGATGTCTTTTTTAGTACAGTTGGCTGCCACAAAATGCATGCAGAACAATGTATTAAATTCCTGAATACAAACACTACCATACTACTACTAATAATAATAATTATTATTATATAAACAACCATCTGGTTTCCATAAACTTAATCTAAAATTCCGCTTTATTTTGGCTGCGTTTTAATCATTAAGAACTTACGGCGGGGGCAATATGCTTGTGGACATTTTGAGTCAGTGTTCAATTGATAGGATTTGTGGGCAGTTTTCAGTAAACAGGTTTTCTTCAAAGACCTTTTTCAGGGTTTAATAGATCCAATGTTTCTGAAGAGAACACCGACGCACTGTTTTAAGACTCCATTTGCCATTCCTCGCAATCTATCAAATCCTGCCCTTTTAATAAATGTAATATATGTTGTGTCTTAATTATGTTTTTAGATACGTTTTAACTGGATAATACAGTTAAGTGATAAAACATTAAAGACGATTTACAGTATATGTTTTGGCTGCAGATTATGGAATAAAATATCTTGCACAGTCAGTAAAAGTATTGTGAGATTGTGCATATTACTGTACATTTTAATAATAAACTCCTTAAAACACATTGGTATTTTCGGCTGTTTCTGTTAGGTATACAGACCTCTCAGGCCCTAAATGTTGTAAATCAATCTTGAGTACATGGCAATATCAAGAAATGTGTTGTGTTTGTGCCCTGAGAACAGTGTATCATATCCAGATATTTTTGAAACTTTACACACACACAGATACACACATATGACTCTGAAACAATCATATGGCTCAGGATACTTCTAAAGGATTTAATCTCTTATAGAAATGTTGAACATTTTTTTCTTAAGAATGTGTTATACACATCACAGTCTTGAGAAAATGCCTGAATGCATTGTCTGATGATTAGATGTCTGAAAGCATGATGCTACTGTGAGTGGTTTCACTTTATATTTTTTATTTCTGTTTTTTGAGCTTTGCTTTAAAATGAAGTCTACATCCCTGAAAGTCACTGAACAATACTGAACCATACCTTGTGTCTCATATAATGGGTTGCCCAATTTGTGCTATTACTTATCATAGAGTATTTCTTCTGAAATCCTAAATACTAGTGTAGCAGTAAATGCCAAAATTAACTTTACCAAAGCATACAATTGCATGTCATTCTGCCTCATGTTTTAAAACCACCAAATATCAAAATATGTGTTGATCATTTTGAATACTATTTTATGTCCAGCAAAAATAAAGATACATTACTGTAAGGAAAATAAGTTATCACAGTTAGAAAAGTGTAAAAACAACATTTGTTGTTTACAAATTACATTTTTAAACATTAAAACGAAACAGATTTTGTTATTTTCAATTTACAGATTACACATTATAATATATATACGCAGAATTACTTGTGTAATGCGAAATGTGAAGTGCAGATGTGTTTCTGTTATTAAAATGTGTCTGTGCTAAAATACCCTTATAAAAATGTTTCCACTCAGCATCAGAGTTTGGTGAGGTGTGCCGGATGCCAATAGGCCCTCTAAAGGAAAACCCCTGTTTAAAAGCCTCACATTTCCACTACTCTTCAACCTATCCCTTAAGCATGTGTTCTGAAGCATACTGGTATAAAACCATTAAGAAAAATGAACAAAAGTTATGTAAATCACTACCCACAATAAAATATACAGAAAGTCATACTTAAAGCTCCATTACATCTGCTTTAAGTACAGCTGTAAAACATTAATAGTCCTATAGTTAATATATCAACACTTTTCATATCTGAACAATGGATAGTTTCATATATGCATATACTGTACATGTTTTAATTCTGAAGTACTTTTATCAAGGGTGCATTGATTTTGAGTGTTGCATACATCTGTGCTCCACAATATGTCATTTAAAAAAAATGTTTTGTCACCTTGTATGGACAGTCGATTTTACAATACAAAACAAGATCATCTGTTTCGACCGTTACTTTTTATTTATTTTTCAGTAAATTAATGACATAATGCTTTTTGTTCTGTTTAACTGGGACTACACGTATGTAAAGTCTGAAACCATAGTTACAAAGATCAGAAATGTGAAGTTGAAAAATGAGATAAAATTATATACATCTTAAATACATTATCGCATTACTGATTCCAGCACTAGATGTCTTGAGAAAAGGGTTTGTAGTGTTTTTTAACGTTTATGTTTTAGGAAATTGAAATAAAGCAGTCAAGGAAGGCTAACAGTGAAATGTTTGTAGCATTATATTTTGCAGTTTTATAGATCTGATAATCTATACAATAAGTGTCGATTTGTATGTTTTGTGGATTTCTGTGGCTCCACGTTGTACAGGGAGAACACTTTGCTGCAAAGTCTATGTTTTTCTTTTGTTTTTCTGGTTTCTGTTAAACGGTAGAGCTGTTTACCCTCACTCCACCCTGCGTCTCTTCTCACCCCACTCCAGCTCCTTCGATCACAGCCCAGTAGGTGGGACAGGAGAAGTTGCTAGTTAACCCACAGCCCTCTTCCTGTCTCTTTCTGCTTTTTATACAGCTCTGAACCTTAGTTCAGTGTCTCTGGTTTTCCTGCCTAACGGGAATTCCCCATGTTTCATTACCGTCCCATACTTTTCTTTAAAAACACCCCAAGTTTTAAACAATCCAAATGTATCCAAAATCCATAGCTTATAGCTACATTTATAATGGTATTATATAGGTGATAATAGATCAAGTGTTTTCTTATAAAAGGAACAGGGTAATAGTTAATAGTGTTAAGTGACATTTATTGTGAGAAAGGCTAAAAATCTAGAAATGTTAGAATCTGACTATTTTTTCAGGTGATGCAAAACTGGTCTATCCATCTGTTCAATGTTATTTGTCATTTATGATCTGGTGCAGCCCCTAAAAGGGAAGTAGTCCCTTTTGTACACCTCTTATAACAGTTAAGATCTATTGTACTTGACAATTAAGATAGATTTTAATTGACAAAAATATTGTTTGTCTCAAACAACAAGACCAAAATAATAAATAAGAGAGTGAGTCTTGTGCTGATCTCTTTGAACTGACAACCAACTATCATCTTTTTCTTACTATTCAGCTAACATCCTCCATTTAAAAAGAAACAGATCTAATCGAAAACTGTCACATTTCTGTCCAAAGTACTGTATATTCAAAATGTTATCAGGGTGAAAAAGAAAGGTATATTTATCTGTGTGATGTGTTGAACATGGATTGCCAATGGAATCTGATGGTAAAGGAGTATGCATTCAAATGATTCAAATGTGAAGCTAAGACTTAAGAGACCTGAGGTGTGAGCCTTAACAAGCACACCTAAATTTTTCCATTCTGTTTAAGTTGAGATATTTAGTTAGTGCCCCCTCCTTTTTCCCTCCCTTTCATATGTGCCCATGCATCTTTCACTTCTTCTTCCCTCTGTAAATTAGGCTATAGAGGATGACACTGTCACATGGCTCTAGCTGTCAAGAAGCAGCATGAAACAAGTCTATATACAGATCTGAAAGTGTTAAACTTTATCAAAAGTCAAGATTTCACCTTGAGAATTAAGGTGAAATTGCATGGAAATAGGAAATGGAAATTATGGTTTTCTTCTTAGCAACCCCATCTCCCCTTTTTCATACCAGCTGAGCAGGTAAAGTGGTCTGCTCTCCCTGACCTCATAATTCCATAATGAGACAGAAACAGAAAGCACACATATGTACACATACAGTACAAATACACAAAAAGTTTTCCTCTATGTATAATGCTTCAGCACCGCTAACCTTCATCCTCCCTCATGGTTCCCTGGTGTTTGTGGTTTAACTTCTAAAGTTACCCTTCTGAACATTATGTGTTGCAACAGAAGGGGCAGCCGCTTCCCACTATTTGTTCCAAATCTGTGGAGCCATCTGTCAGCAAAACAGGAAGGCCTAGGTTCCCCTTCTCTCCTGGGCTTGTTTCGCTATTTTAGGGAGCTTCACTTCTCCCTGCGTGGCACGGGGAGCTGGGCAAGTTCTCTACCAGGGACTTCTTGAAGTGGCGGTCGAGGGCTTGGAGCTGCTGTTGTGCCCATCTGCCACATGCTTGAGGTGTATTTATTATTAATGGAGGCAGCACACACTGGTGACTGCTCAGATATGCAGTCCTGCTTGGCTGAATGAGATGTTCTTCAGTAAATTGCTTCTTCTGCTACTTCTTCATCTTCTTCTCCCTCTTCTTCTTGTGCTTCTTTATCTAGCCAATCTCTGTCTTTTTGCTTCCTTTTTTTCTTTCCTTTTGATTGCCAACTATAGTGAGTGTGTCACAGCACGGACTCCAAAGTTCATCGATGCATGTTCAGTAAATTAGAAATAACATGACTATGGATCAGCTGGGGAATGAATGCTGGTGTCTGCGGTGACCTGGGGCCATTTAATTTTCTGCTTAATTTTGCGGCAGTCAGTTTGCATTTTTGGATTATTACGCAGTAGGAAATTAACAATAAATAACAAATGTGGTCTGAAATCCATTCCCACCACCCTCCCTCTACCCTACTGTCAGCAACACGCCCTCCATCAGCCTTGTAATGAAATTTCTGTAATTCTTTTTAAAGCGTATTTTAAAGGATTGCAGTTTCTGCCAATCAGCTGACAGGGATGCTGCAGAGGTTAGGAAATGGTAAAGGAAAAGGGCATTGCACTTAATAAGCAGTGTTGTCTTTACATTATTGCATTGCACCCTTGATTTGATTAAAGCAGATACAATCTCTTTTCCCCTAGAATACCTGCAAAGAATGGAGACAGAGGAGGCTCAAGACATGTCCCATGTTTCAGGTGAGACCTTTTATACATCAAGTAGACACATCCACTGAGAGAGCTCTTCGTCTATTACTTAATGCCTTAGTCTGTCACTTGAGTATCAGGACCTTAAGAAGGCATTTGGTTAAGTTAATAACATATTCATTTACCTTTAGCAAATGCATGAAAAACCAACTGTTCCAACAGCTACAGTATTCTTGCCTTATCAAAACATTGAATACAGTACATATTTAAAATAAGGTCAGTCAAAAACATATTGTGTTTATTGAGTTAGTGTGGTTTGCCAGTCCAGTGTAACAGTGTAACAGGTCTATCAGTTTGCAGAAACTTCGTTATTTGAAGAACGTTGTAGTATTAAAGTGAAGAATTGAAGTATTGCAGTATATGCAACCTGTCCATTGTCATGAACTGCATAACACAAAATGCATGTTATCTCCAATGAGGTTTTGAATGTTTTTGATTGTTTTTGTAATATTTACAAAATGCAATAGTGTATCTTGTGTTTTGTTTCATTTGCAGAAATTTATAAATGTATATGTACTGTATATTTATATAAATGTTGATAGATTTTACAAATAAAACTGATTTGTGATTAATTGTTTGTGTAATGGAAACATTTGAATAAATGAAAATAGTTTTTTTATCACTTTTCACATGTACACTGTTCTGGCTTACAAAGTGCAATATGTGTCAAAGCAAAGCTAAAGGTATAAACAGAAGAAAGAAGTGGTGCTCACAAAGCAGAAGGAGAGACAAAAAGAGAAGACCACAAAAGTTACTCTGTATATCCTGCACTGTACAGCTGGATCAGACAGATTACTTTTAATAATTAATTAAAAGTATCACTTTTCTTGGAAGAATGTCTTCTTCAGAATAAGAAAGAAAAAGTTCACAATCAGCTTAAATCCAGGTTGCATAGTAAATTGTATGTAACTGGGGATAACAAGATCATTAACGACTCATTAATGATGAATAATTATAGTAGCCAACATAATGTGCCTCCTCACCATTGGGTTGAATATTTTAGTCCAAAGGGGAAGGTGCCACCTACTGGTCCACAAAAGCCTTTTCCAACAGCAACCCAGCCTTGCTTGCTTGGAAGATCTGACAAGAGCAGACTAGAAGGTGGTGATGGTGCTGTCACTGGCAGATACAGGGAACTCACTGAGGAACATACTGTATAGTAAAGCAGTTTCTCAGGATATTGTACATCATACCTAGGAGTTAACTTGGGATTTCTAAATTTTAAATCTAAATAAATATACTTACCTAAAAGCAAAAAATATTCCTGAGACGCAAAGAAGAGTAAGTATAGAAGGACCTATCAATGTTTAGGTGACAAGAGGATTTGTTTTTTGTTCAAAATGATGGCATTGGCCCACTACTGTAAATAAAATGTACTGTAGTGTGCTAACTACAGTATATCAGTTGCTACAGAGACTCATTCAATTAAGCATACAGGTCTAACATCCTGAAGTAGCATGCATTTTATCTTGGTAATGGTTATTGCAAAGGTCAAATGGATACAGATAATTTTATAGAATCTTTTATTCATCTGCCCATTTTACATGGTTATAGTAGGTTAGTAATTTAAACAATATGTGCCAAATAAATTTTAAAATTATCATAGAAATTTATATTTTGAATATACAAATTCTCATTCTTTTAAGACAGTGTGAAAAAGTAATTCATAACAAATCCCTATAACAAGGACATTACAGTCCTACAGGGTTTGTAGATGACAGAAGATGAGGAAAGTTTGCTAAATTCATTCAGTAATGAATAACCAGTGATTTACTCATCGAGAGCTTAAGTGGAATGAATAAAGAAGCCCAGAAGCTCTCCTGAAGTGAGGGCACAGCTGTAGGACACTGCAGATTCATTGTGGTGTGATACATACTGTATCAAAATCTTTTTAATGAATAACAAACCCAAAATATTAAAAACTCCAAATACGTTTTTAATTATTTTATACAACTTTAAAATCTTGAGACTGGTTTTAAGAGACAGGTTTCAAATTTGCCTCAGCTAAAATACATTTTTTTTACCAACTGAAAAATATATTTATAAGCTTATGTATTTTCATAATTCTATTTTTACCCTTTACATGAAGTTTTCAAATACTCATATTGTTTCTTTATTTATTGACAAAACTTAAGCAACATCTTGGATTTCAGCAAAAAACACTTTATGAATCTTACTGATAATCTTAAGGATAATTATCCTGACCTGATTATAGTCCTTGTGAATCTTGTTTTTAGAAACATGATAGAATTTATTAATTTGTTTAAAAATATATATTTGTATCATTCCAAAATTAGCCTTCGTCGTTTTGAGAGTAAAATGATATACTGTACGAATAACAGGACTGGATATTGAATGGTACATTCTGTATTAACTCTGCCTTTATGTAGCTGTGAAAACCATAAATTGCTGACGTATGTACAGTCAAATGCCATCCGGTGTATGAGAATCTACAACGAAGAGATGGTTATCTGTACTACAGACTGTCAGTTTTTTTATTTTCCTGTCAAATGGAGAGCTTTCTGTTTGACAATGTGAAGCACACTCTTCATTTAGCAAGTCGTTTTTTTTTCCCACTGGGGAAGACTCTCAATTATTATGTCTAAACTTTGCTAATCCTTGAATGTGATATATGTTTTTTGCAACTTATTACACATAAAATATTGAATATTTTAGCTATCTGTAAATTGTGATTGCTAAAAGTCAATTTAATTGAAATAACCTTCCTTGCATTGTAGTTAAAGTAATATATAGATACTGACATTTATTATATGTAAAATATTGGCAAATTACTTTACAAACAACCAAACAGGTAATTTGGTACAGGATTAGCTTCACAATAACAGTGAATTAATAAAATATATTTGTTATATACTGTGTATATAAGGGCTCATTTCACTTGAGAGTACTAATATTATGATTATTCACATTCTTTAAAAGTTAAAACCATTATTCAGTGTTTGGTATGTTTATGATGCAGAATTCTAACTAAATGGGTAACAGTGGCTCACACATTTTCTATAGGCAGGGAAAGTCCTCCTGCAAATGATACATCTGAAGAGACAGAAGAGCCCATGCCTGTCCCAGAAGACCTTTCAGCTACCTCTGGGCAGCAGCAGAACACCAAGAACGACAAAGTATTAGGTGAGTGTTTTTTGAGGTAGGCTAGGGAATCACATTTCACATCACATTCTACAGTACTCAGTGCACCCCTCTCAAACATTCCATTTGCACTAAGCTAGAGGTCAGAATTTCCATGAATCCATTGATTTATTCCTATCACTAAACACAAACATCACCTAAACCACTTGTCAGTAAAGAGAGCAAAGTATTATTGAGCATCCTGAATATTCCTTTTAATTATTGTCAAAGTTATCCACACTTGGAAGTCTATGCACAACTTTATGTGGCCTCAACAGACAGCTATTTACTACTGCGATTTAAGCCCAATCAAGAGAACATGATTGTTTCTGCAATAAAAAAGAGTTATTTACTGTATGGTTTTCCTCCTGGCTGTCTGCCTTAGATTATTGCCCAAGTAGTGTGCATTAGGTTTCTGGTCTCCTAATGCACATTTTCCTTCCAATAAGGGCTGAGGATGAAAGATCTCCATTCTTGTCTCTATATTTTCTAAAAAACACATTGTAAAAGTGAGACCTCAGCCAGCAAAATAATAGCATTGCTGCAAGCTTTAAATGTAAAGTAACATTTCTGTGTTTAATGGGATTATGATAGTAAACCTTTTCTCAGAAGAGAATTTACATTTTTAGTTAAATTAGGAGATATAAAAAGCAAGAATGAGGTTGTTCAAGAAGTAAAAAAAAAACTTAAATGTACTGTGTTTGGTGCTTTTATGGATCTGGTTTTTAAGCTGAAGTAATACATAAGTCATAAACTTTCAACTTTAAATGAACTGATTATAGCTAATGATTACAGCTGATGTAATATTTCCTACCATTTAATATCCGTTAATATCTAATACATTTCCTGAAATGTGAAGCTTCAGTATTGTTACATACAGACATAGAGGAACCTCTGAGAACCTATAGAAGAACACAGTGATGTTATGTAATCCATTCATTCTGTTAAGTCCAACAGCTTCAGAAAATGTGAAGTGTTATTATGTACAGTATGTACAGTAGGAGCTCCAGGATAATTTTTTTGTGGATGTACTGTTTAAGCCATAGTGTAAGAGCACAAAACATCATGAAAAATGTTTTTTTTACTAACAAAGTTAATATCCCTTGGGTTGTACCTGAAACATGAGCTTGATTTTCAAACTTGAAGTGACAATGATTTATTAGGTGCAGATATGTTTTCAGATATATGCAGAACCATGTACAGTACCAAGAAACAAGTTATTTTTCTAAAAAAAACTGCATATTTGAAGTAACAAACTGATATGCTAAACTAGTTATTTTGTAGCAACATATTCTTAGCTATACTTTATATTATATTGTTTTCATTTACAGTATATAATAACTGTGATTTATTCTATTTCACGGCGTTTCGAGGTAGAAACAGGTCTTTGTACTGTACGTAAGCCATACAACCCCTTAAGTTTATGAAATCTGTATGTAGACATTTATTTTAGACTTAAATTATTAAACATTGGTGCTATACCAGTAGCAGTAAATTGTATTTGAACTAATGGCAAGATAATATGTGTAAAAATGAACACAAACATATGCCACATACTGTATAATATAAGACCTGCTACTTTTACTTGGAGATAATATCAGAAATACAAGAACTATTAAACAGTAGATACAAATGGCAGTAAAAAGAAATATAGAACGTGTGAAGTGTAGGAATAAAGAAGTGAATGTGGGAAAGAGAAGTAACGTTTCTTTCTAAAGAAAGGAAAAGAGTGATATGTGTCAAAGGAAAGAGAGAGGCTCAGAAAGCTTTAGATTAAGTGATGGCCTTTTATTTCTATTAGGTTTTTCATATTTATAGGTTTAAAACCCCGTTCTTGGTATCTTTAAGAACAGTCTTTTGACCAATATGCACTGTTTGAAGCCATGGTTAGACAAGCTAAATTGGAACAAAAACATATTATTATCACCTTAAATGTGGATGAAACCTTGTACGACAGTTTTCTGTTTCAAGTGTTCACTTCAAAGTGCTTCACACAGTAGCTCAAATGTTTTATAACAATCAAGAAGGTTTAACAGTAAAAGAAAATGGGTTGTATACACACTCTAATACAAACTCTCATACATAACAAATACAAATTTAACTTAAATTTGAAAATTAAATTATTAACTTGTAGAATTAATATTGTTTCTATAATCCATTTTGTCTTTACTGCCTTGTGTGCTTTAATATTGCTTTTCCTGAATTTGCACATTGTTTTATCAGAAGAGAAGCTGCCTGTATTCATGCTCTTTAATTGGGACACACCAAATATTCTGGTCAACACAGTGACGTGAAGAACTGAGTGTTTCTGTGAAGGGAGGAAATGATGGTTAGCATAGCTGTTTGCAAAAGTATAACCAATGTTAAAAAATATACATCACAACCAGACGTGTTGCATTCTGGACCTGGGCTGGAGGTGAAACTTGATATAGCAGAATCCACAGAAATTATTCATATACAGTTTACATAGAAATTGATTATTGCATATAAAGATAATTTAATGTTTAAAAGTAACATTTGTGGCTAGCAAATGTGTCATATTAATGTTTAAGACTAGAAAAAAATGTGTAAGAATTTTCTTATAGGAAACACACTGCAATGGCCATGTCAATGTGAACCTCATCCTTTCTGGGCATTGTATATTGTGTCTCTATATGGAGAAACGATTTCTTGAGATACATTTCCATGTTTCCTTACACACAGAAATAAGAAATTTATGAAATCTTGGAAAAGTAATTATTGTAATTCAGAGGAGATGTATGTTAGATTCAGATATTGTCTTCCTTTCTTGGGAAAAACTCAATTCTAGTTATAAAATTGTCAGAGACCATCTTATAGGATCATGTATATTAAAATTAATAAGTCAACTATTTGTTAACATTGAGAATAACTCCTAGTTATTAACCTTACCCAGTACAATCCCATTTTACATTAGTACCTGAAATAACAGACTGTACTGTATATTAGCAGTTTTCCTATTGCTTTAAATTTTAATGAGAGGAGTGGAGGGAGAGAAATTATTTTCTTTACCATGTGTGTGCTGTCCAGTCATAGTGCAAGTCTGGATTCAATAAATCTACATGTAAAATGGCAAAAGACTGATTATGTTGTATACTGATTCAGATGCTGGCTTCAGATTTCATTTCCTGAATACAGGCATGTGAAGATGTATCATTATGAATCTGTAAGCTTAGAGATGCCACACATAAGAACATAAGACAAGTTGTATTTTTAAGCAAGATTAATTCATCTCCAAACTGCAGTGTTTCAAAAACCCTGACTGCTTAACAGCAGACATTAAAGTACATATATACTATATGCTGTATAAACATACATAAGCAAAGCTGAGTATTATTCACAAAATAAGACATACTTTTGTGAAAGGTGAGGTTTCCACACCTGTCTTCATGTTTACAGCACCATGGACAGCAACACTTTATAATGCAATTATTTAAATGACACTTCTTCAGACCTTTAAATATATTAAATTGTACAGAAATGTCCTCCTGCTTAGATAGAAAAAGTATTTGTTTCAAATCTCAAAACAGAATTTGTTGAACAGAAAGAATTTGGTGATAGAAAGCCATCATAATCTTCCTATCCTTTTTTTGGCTTGGTTAATTAAAAAATCAGTTATCATTTAAAATTTCAACTATGTGTGATAGAAATACTGTACATTGCAAAAGATAAAGTTCATATATTTTCTATACCTGCAGGGTACAGTTACAGTAGGCCAGTGCCTAACCAGACAGCACACTGTAAAAAAGTGTTTTCATGTTTTTCAAATAATCAGCTATGTATCTGAGATACAACATCCACAAATTAGCTAACTATATACAAATGTGACTAATTTCTATTTTCCTAATGATGTATTTTGAGAGTAAGGGTTGAATTGCTATATTTCCATTGTAAGAGATGTTGGAAGCACTGAACTAATTTCTCCACCTGTGTAAACCAGTTTACACAGATTTATTGACCCCATATACAGGTACTGTATATATATATTACAGTGTACATACAGTGTTTGCAAAGATATACACCTTTACCTTTAATGTAACATTTTAATGAATTGCACATAATATAATGTACTGTATATATTTTTTACAATTAACTTTTTTAAGAACTACAAGAATCACATCAAGCACTGCTATGCATGAAGTAAGGTGGATGTCAGAATATTTACCAATTGAAATTTGCTTATTCATATCCTTATACCCTGCTTATTCAAGTATTCATACCCTCAGGCACAGCATAATAGAACTACAGTACCTTTGGTTCTTTGCCTGCAGTTACTGCTGTGAGTCTTTTTCAATGGGTCATTTAGCTTTGTATAGTAGTATAGTGTATAGTAGAAATACAAACATTTAGTTCATTTCATACCTGAATAAATTACTCCAGTTATAAAGAAGTTTGTTGGGGATTATTTATAGAGTGCAATCTTTAAGTCATACATCATACATCTTCTAGAGAGGACTTTAACTGGGCCACTCAAGGACATTCACTTTCTTACCAGATGACTCCAGGGTGGTTTTGGGCATGTGTTCTAGGCAATTGTCCTCCTAAAATGTGAATATTCTACCCAGTTATAGATTCTTAGGTGATTACAGTTTTGTTCTGTAAGATTCACCTGTACTTTGCACCATTTATTTCTCCCTCAACCCTGCCAAACCTCTTACTATGCTGATGAGAGGCATGTCGAGTACATGATTCTGCCACCACCATGCTGTGTTGAGTTTGTGCCATACAGTACATAACATAAATGCAAAACAGCATTTTGCATTTGCACCAAAAAGAACATTTTTCTACATGTTTGCATATGTAGTATATGTTTTGTCAGAAACTATTTTCAGAAAGAGCTTTTTTCTTGTCACTTGCCATACAAATGTCTTTATGCAGGGACCAGGATATTGTCACTGTTTGAGCACTGACTCTTATCTCAGACACAGAACTATGGAAATCTCTAGTAGGGACCAAGTTTGAAATGCCTTCCCTGACCATTGTCTTGCTTTCCCGGATGTTCACCCTGCAAGGACTGGCTGATTTAGCTAGTGTCTGGGTGGTATGACCCACAGTCCATTACTTAATTCTGATAACCAAATTTCAGAATTTTTGTAACCCACTCCTGATCTTTGTTTCTGTACCACCATATCGCTGACTTGTTTCAAAAGCTCCTTGGTTTTCATAGTTGCATTGTTGTATGACTATGTGAGTGGTAGCTTGAAATGAAATGTATTACTGAGGGAACACATTTACATTTACTAATGCATTTACTTATTTCCTATGCATTTACTCTCAAGTCAAGTTAAACTACTTTGACCATGACACTTGTTTTCAAGCTAATCTTTTGCACCAGAAGTCATTTAAATTTGCCATAACAAATGGGTTGAATACTTATACTAAATAAGTGATATTTTAAGTTTTCTATTAAAATCAAACTTATTAACACACTATCAGCAATTTTAGCTTTATCAGTTTAGAATAGTGTAGAATCTAAACATAATGACACATTTTAGAATGTGTCATTATTGCAAGGAAGCAACAAAATGTGGAAGCTTCACAATGGGCTGCATACATTTGCAAGGCACTGTAGCTAATACAGTATGTATTTTGTTACATCTTACAAGTTTAATCAAATTACAATGTAAAGGAGGGGCTAAACAGATTTAAGTGGTTGACACCCTTGTGTTAATCATGTACTGCATAACCAAATAAGCTAGATGGACTGAATAGCCCTAACTCATTTGTTATCATTCTTACTTTCTTATGTTCTTAATGTCTTGGAAAAGTACAGTATAGTAAGACCATGTCTAGTTTTCCATTGTGCAATGAAATTGCTTTCTGATGAATAATTACTATTGAAAATGCTTTTTAGGTGTGTAGTGAAGGGGAGTGTACTTTATTTGACACACTATACTGTATTTTAAACTTAATGTATTTGTGAAATATTTGCAGCAGTGTTTTTTGTTGTATACTAGGTTCTGGAGTCCTCTGTACACAATCTTTATCTCCAGTTGTGTTGTAACATTGATGATGGCTAGCTCTTCTTAGGAAACCATTGCACATCCGATTGCAGTTTCCTCTTCAACTTAGTTTTTTTTTCGGCGCAAAGATTGGCAAGAATTCTTATTCCCTGAATCCATCAGTCTTCATTTTCTACAAAACTCTCATCTCAGTCAAGTGTAGGTACAGCCTTTAGTGTTTTAGATCAAATACCTTTTAGGTGAAATGCCAGAGTTTTAGGTCAAATGCCTGTTGCATTTTGTGCAGGAGAGATTTTTGCTGGTGTCTTAAAAAGGATGCAGCATTGCTTAAAGACAGGACTCACATTTTCCCTCTGACTGTATCTCTTAGATAACGTTGCATTCCGTTAAATGAGTTACACCTGTGCTTAGTCATTTTCACACATTGGTTTTCAGGTTTGAGTATCTGACTGAAATTGGAGTTAGGACAAAAAATAGCTTATTGACAAGACTGAACAAGATAGAAGAGTTTCCAATTTAAATAATTGGATAATATGTTACTATATGAATAAAATATATAATAATATATTTATACCTCATATGAATTGAATGGGTCTTAAATAAGAATTAAAAGATATGTGTATGGCATGACAGCAGTTTCCAGTTAGTCATACAGTAGTTATCATGCAATGATAGTCCTTATAAAGAACATATATTATGGCACACAAATTCATTTAGATTTTTAGCATATGCCAGGGAGTTTTATGTTTTAAATATTTGGGATTTGTATTTAAAGATTGAAACACTTCCTGTGACATTTTGTTAAATTCTTAGGAATCCCAATAACACAGGAAGTGACAACAAGAGCTCAATGCTATTAAAGAGAAGGCAGCAGTTTGTAATGACTTGGAAATGTTTTGACCTGGGGTGCAGACTGAAACTTCACAATTCTACATTTCTTCATAGGAAAAAGCGAGTGATCAAGCACTTATGCAGTGAAGCTGGGTGTGTTAGTCCTCCTCCACATTGGTAGGGGAAAGACCTAGGTACACCTCCAGTGCGGTTCGAAAGGGCTTACCCTAACCACCACCCTAACCCTAACTCTGACCTTACAACTGTGCAGCAGTGGTTCCTGTTAACATTATTTTGAACTGAATGCACTGGATTTTTAAAATAATGTGCATTTCAACACCCATCAGTTTTATTTGGGCTGGCCAATGTACATGTTCTATGAATTAGAGCAGTTCCTGTAATTTTTGCTGTGACATACAGTACATAAAACACATTAAAATACGTATAAATTGAATATGTTATAGCTACACAGTAGATGTATTATATGAAGAATATGTCATGTTTAGTTCACAACAAATATCATCAAATATCAAAATACAGTCTCTATTACATAAACTTTAATGACAGACTTTAGTGCTGTACATTATTAAACATGAGTTAAGCATAGGCCTTTTCTGGTTACCACTGTAAAAGTTTCCCTTTATGTACAACCTTGAACAGCATGTTTAAGCATTAGCAGATTCTCGACATGGAAGCCACATGATTAACACTTTTTAGCCTTCAAAAATCCATCCTTGCCAAAAGTCCCTGCTATTATTTGGTCTTTCATAGACTAACTTGTATTGAACAGTTAAATTAATGAGTTCATGACTAAAGGGATTTTGTACACACACGGTTATAGGATTGAGACTCTCAGTAATGTCTCTTTAAACAGGTCTAAACAGGTCTGTCGTTTTTCTTACATCTTCTGTGAGATTTGTTCAAGTCAGGTTGGATTGCCTTTTGAATACCACTCATTTCAGAGTGGTCCAAGCTACTGTAAATGATATGTTTGCTCATAGCATCTAACACAGCACAAATACAAGGGTTTTCATTTGGCAAGACACTGCACACGATTACAATGGTGTGGCAGTATGCTTCAGCTTTAGAGCTGTTGAGTTATTTTCTTAAGCTGATTGATTAAAGCTGAGTCAACTTTCCACTGGGCAGTTGACTCTATCTTGTATTTTAAAGCTCTTTCTTCCTGGCTATGGTCAGTTTAAGATTTGTGCCATGATGTAAAAAACAAGAAAAAAATAATACAAATGAAAGGCTCATCCAGCAAGCAGGACTCTCCAGTAAAGGACTGGTTTTGTTGTTAGTGAAGAAGCCCCTGGCTCAATGGAGCATTGCTGTAAGCAGCACAGGTGTCAGCTGCTAGGGTGACGGTCGGTGGCACACAGGACAGAGTGTATGGAGTGTTCTGTTTATTTATGGCTGATGGGACCAGGGAGGTAGCAGTGACGGTACATAGAACCATGGGAAGGTTTACATGTTGGGGTATGAGTGGTTCTGGTGTTTCTGCGTGTGTCTGTGTGTTGTTAGTATGTGTGTGTGCATGAGTGTCTGCGTGTTGCCGTGTGTGCGGTGCACATGAGTGTGTGTGGCTTTAGCACTGCTGCAGAGCCTGCAGATCTAATCGACAGCCTGGAGGAAGTGACTGTTTTATCTGCGAGCTGCATCTCTTCTGCTCTGATAACCCCAAATATATCAGGGGAGTTAAAATTATCTCACAGGATCTTACCATGGTTGCACTTAGAGCTCAGACTGGAGTTTTTTGTATGTGGGGCAAGCAGGCTCAACAGTATTGGGAACTTAGTGCTTACCCTTGAGTTAATGCTTTTCTTTGGGCAAGACTTTCTACATTTAGTGTTGCTCTGAAACATTAGCCCAGTCCTACTCCTCGACAGAGCAATAGGAGGGGTGAGCTGTGCAGTGCAATGATGAAACAGCATGCGGTGTAGTTTGAAGATTATGTGAAAATTAAGGGGCAGTAGTGCCATTTTGTGTCTTCCTGGAATTCCTGCATTTAATAGTAACTAAACTTAGAAAGCTTAGTCAAAAGCAAAGAAAGCAAAAAGATTTTAGAATGCAAATATTATTATAAAAAGTGGACAACATCAAAAGTATATATTTTTTTGTTTTTGCGTTCACCAACCTTTCGCTGCTTATAATGAGATCTGTTCTATTTAAAAAAGCTTAAGAGCACTAACACAAAATATGCTTGTGATGCTAGCTTCTTGAAGTGTTGAAATGACAATAAAATATTTGTTGCTTGAATGCATAAGTATATGCATTTGAAAAGTTAACCATTTACCATATATACTAAATGCTTAAAAATGCTTACATGTACATGAAAAATGTTAAAAGTACAAATGAGTTTCTTTCATCAGTTCTATATGGTGGCCTGAAAAAGAAAAAAAGAAAAAAACTCACAAAGTACAAAGATTTCCTGTTCAGTTAAGAGTTTGTACTGGTTCTAACCCTGTGGTAAAAACATGGCTAGTCAAAGGCCTTAAACACAGAACAGAAGCAACACATTCTTCACATTTGAGAACATCAGCCTGCATCAAGCCCCAAGGTTTCAGTTGCTCAAACATCTGTTGCTCATGGTGTCACATACATTCCTATTACTTTATTTCATCAACATAGAAAGTTCTCTTAACCTGTTTCTATTAATTCATGTTTATTTTTAGTTTAAGGTATCCTTTATGAAGATCATAGAAATTTCAGAGCTATGATAAATGGTTGCTACAATGGGTATGTGAAGAAAATTGGTTTCCTTGTCATTTTACATGTAGGTATATTTTTCACATGTTTTTTTCTGTTAGCTGTTTTGAATTGCTCTCACAATTTTTCAGTTGCAGAGTGATCCATGCACCAATACGGTATATAACAAAAATAAACACTCAGTTTGCTTGATGGAGCAAAAAAAGAAATTCCTTCACAATCTAACATTTAGATTATTGTATGTAATTGGTGTTCATTACTAGACTGAGATTTATCTAGAATGCTTTTCAGACAGACTGCATACATTATCATTAACTGAGTCCAGCAGCATTGCAGAATCTATACTATAAAGAGTACAAAGCATCAGGGAGATTTCTTTGCTTCACAGACAAAATAGAGGAGGAGAAAGACAGTGATGATGACCAGACATGTTAAAAACATTTGTATAATGCGATTCAAGTAGCTACAATCTCAAGTCTTGCAGCACAGATAGATGAGTCATTATTAGCCATCAGCTCTGTCTCCCATTCACTATGAAGGACTATGTTTACTGACAGGTCATGACTCAGATTTGTATTTCTGTTTGATTCAAATGACTAGAACACCTAAATGAATGAGAAACTAATATTTGAATTGATCATGCATCTTACGTTTTACAGTTTTCAAACCTGTTTGCTTAGTAAGCTGTAGCCTGTCTTCAGCAAAAATGATGTGCTTTATAGTTATTCTATTGGAAGAGGGATGAGAGGCATTGGGCTAGAAATAAACAAGTTTCTTACTGATGAGATGATAAGAGTAAAAAGTTTTAAGAAAGTGAAATTATTTCGACATAGGCATGCCAACTGTTGGCAGGCTTATTTAGGATATAGTTAGAATTTCCACCAAAATTGTGTCAGTGCACAGGAGCCTCTTTTGCACCAGTGGTGAACAACTGGTATTGTTTCTTAAGTTTCACTCCACCTCTTTACCGAGATTTTTAAAATACATTTTACCTTTATTTCTGAATCAGGTTAAGAATTAAGAAAATAAATTATCATCATAATAAAGTAATTGATAAATGCACACAGCATACAGTATAGTGTATGAGTACTATATGAATTTTGTACCTCCACAAAGAGGTGTTTAGAAATCTGGACATTAGTAATGTATCACTTGCTCAGATTTAAATTGTCTCTGTGAGCTATATTTTTTTACCATTGATTATTATTAATACCTATAGCATCTACTGTACACTACTACTCAGAACAATTCGTAATTAATAGATGTGTAAGATGTGTAATTATCATGGTTTACTTCCTTGCAGTGAAAGTGAGATGGTGGCACATTATCCAGTTGATGAAAATAGAGTTGAACGACGTTTGTCTCAAGAACTGAGCCGGTGTAATTGCTACAGAAACTACATATATGAATGCTTTAGGTGAATCTAATTAGCTCAAGTTCCCAAAACTGCGAAACCCAGAGAAAAAGCGTGGAAGCTCCTTTTTTCATGTGGTTTGCTACCCGAAGTCCTAATCTGAACATTCCTTATCGAAACCCCGCTCTTTTCAGAGAACAAGCGATAACCGTCACGTCTGCTCGCTCTCAGCAAAACCGAGCTTAACAGCTTCGCTTGCATGCTTTGCTGGATTATTTTTAGTTCTTGAGCACACAAACAGGAACTCTTAAACTTTTTTTTACTTCCAGACTCCTGAGGTATAATGCTTAAAGTATTCCGTCTGGTAGTTACAGTCAGTGAGAGGTTCTCGTTACCTGACAACAAAATGTTTAATTTGTTTAAATATAATATAGATACCTTAGAATCAAATATTACTTGAACCGTATAGCATTGTAATCTGTTACACTTGGCTATTGCTTTCCAATTATCTGTTAATTATTAATAACTTGGTATAATTCAGGTTTAATAAGTAGCACTAGACACATAATTTTTTTTGTCATCTAATTCAAATGGTTACCACCCTTACAATAAAGGTTTAAATAAGTATATGTCATTCATATGTTCAGTATTACTCTCCGTAACTCTGTAGCAGTCAAAAGATAATAGAAATTACACCTGAAGCGAAGTTGGATGAATTTCTTTGGTATATCCATTTGTGCAGTTGTAAAACAGTTTTCCATGACTTAATTAAGTAAGTAAATTTAAGTAAGTAAACTACACAGGCTTTAATAAAAAGAATAAACAAGTTGTTATTCAAATCATGTAGTATCACCGATGAAGTGTTCAAATTCCTCTGCTATTCAGTAGATGATGGTAAAACTAAATGAAGTCTTATTTGTGCTCTGAAATTAATTTATGACATTGTATTTTTGTACTATGAAAATGCATAGCAAATGGCTATTTTTGTGGAATTAGTGAGATATCAACAAAAGCATCACATTTGTTGCATCTGTTAAGGAAGAATTCATTATCCTCTTAAGTTTGGTGTTTGTCTTTGTGCTTCCGTTACTTAAAGAAATGTGGTGATGAGCCACAACGAACTGTGTAATTTGGGCTACACATTTCAGTAAGATTTTGAGCTGTTGAGTCCCAAAATACTCAACTTGTAATTTAGGATGTGTGACAAACCCTACATAAAGTAAAACTAATTGTCCGTGGTGGGAGCATTTTTAGGATTAGTCATCGCTTCTTCATATTCCAGCAAAGTTAATGTTCAGCAGTTGTGGTTCCTTATTCTCCTGCTTAACCTTGCCAATAAACTTTGAGAAGTAAGTCCAGAGGTGTTCCATTATGAAGAATGAACATGAGGCATGACCTTTATCACACCTATAGGACCTATGAATGAGCTTTTTTGCAAGCTCCGTAATCAACCTATCACTATAGTAACTAATGCACTTCTGCTGCACAAATAAGCTGAATGAGTTACATTTAAGATACAATTTTTGTACTGTACTGTATGTAATGTCAGTTTATATATTGGTACAGTAAGAAGACTCAGGCATTACACTGTTAGAAAATATCATAGGAAATCAGATGAAAGCTTGAACATTGGACAGTTTTTAGCAGGTTTGTGCTGAGAATGTAATACATAACTGCCTGTTTTGCCACAATTGCTTTGTTTGATTGATATACAGTATGATATTAGCTCTGTCTTCTGTCCTGTACCTGAAAGGAAATGACCCAAGAATTTAAGCTGCTTGTTTTCTTTGTACTGAATGTTCTGTGGTTTTCTTATCCTGTGTATAGTGAAATAGACTAAAAGGTCAGTTCAAAATACATTGTAGTTCCCTGCATCAGTTTCTAGCTTGTATTTCTTTTTGAAAGACTGCATTCTTTCAAACACTGTACTTAAGACAGAGCAGAAAAAAGGTATACAAATGGAGGATATACAGTACCTCGATGAGTACAAAATTAAATAAAGAACAAGTTTCTTCTTGTAATTTTTACTGAGTCACTGGCTCCTATTGTATTATGATTTGAGATTATTTTTAAGACGTATGTATGTTAATGGTTGGAAAGAAAGCATGGCACCACCTTGAAGCTGATTGGTTTAAAATTGTGGCCTTCTGTGGTGATGGCAGAGACACTGGTAAACGTTTGATGTCTTGCTATAAAAACGCCATCTACATGTTCTTGTGCACTGCAAACATGCTCTTTTCAGTTGCAGTGTTGTATAATTCCTTGTTAGTGCTTCCCTTTCTGTTACTTCTCCATAATTCTTGGTATTTCAGTTGGGCTGGCCTTGTTGCTGAAGCTTCCTCTTTTTCCCTAGATTCCTATATTTCATTATTTCCACTTGTTCCTCTTCGCAAGTCAGTATAGTGGTACAGAGATGTGGAAACAGGGTTACACTATGACATGCAAACCGCAGTGTCATCATTGTTGGGATGTTTATTCAGTACCTGAAAGCTACATATACAAGTAGCTCCATGTGAGCCACACTCTACAGTCTTGTAAAAAGAAACTTCTTGATCACTGCAAAACATTTGTTTTGTCTTTTTATCATTGTTATCACTGGCTATCACCAATTTTTTTTCTCTTTAAGTCTTAACATTCTTAGTTGCAAGAAGAATGCACAAGCAATGTCATTGCATTACTTCTTTGTATAGATGGTACAGCAATTCCTTATTGCTTAATGCATTCACGTACTTCCAAATTCCCTCATAATTCTCTCTGAATCATCTTAACATCTATCTTCCACTTGATTTCATTAAAGAATTGTAAGATTACAAAATCAGTTGCAGATATTCCTTTAAAAATATCCCTTATTAAACTGAATATGTAGTTTCTTTTTCTTTTAGAAATGGGAAAAAAAATGTTACATAAAAACTGTTTCTGCAGAGAATGCCTTTACCCCAAAGGATTGTAGGAGTAAGTTACCCAGCAATGTGGTGGAAGCCAGTACTTTGGCTTTGTTCAAGAAATGGCTGGATGAGTTTCTTGGCTCAATTAACTACTGTTAATGGCCTCCTCTCGTTTGTAACCTCCCTTATGGCCTTATGTACCATAGGTATTGTAACAACTGAATACTGTACATGCACAAATTACAGCACAAGTAATTTTAGCTTACTGAAAAAGTGGACAGAGACAGCTTAAAATATACTTATTATAATGCATTACAGTCTTTTACTATGGTCTTTTAAAATACAGTATGTTTACCATTACTTGCTCAAAGTAATCCTAAGATCACTCTTGTTACAATCTTTATTCTCCTACTTTCAGCTCAGCCTTCAGTCTGAAAATGCTGATTTTACCTGAATACTCCCAATATCTTTCATAAAGGAGTTCACTGAAGATGTCTGTGTCCCTGACAGCAGCCAAGCTATTACTAAACAAAAAGTATTGCCATTGCATGGAAAAGCATAGAAGAAGGAAAGTAAAGGCAGCTACAGTAGTTTGGTCAAATTCTAACTATGGCAAGGTGAGACAATGAATATAAAGAGATTACATGCTTAATATTTTAGTGTTTAGCTGAGGAAATGACAGCCCTGGCCATAAGAACCAAACTAAACTGCACAGTCTCCCGAAACCCCTCACTTCTGAGGAACAAAAAAGGGAGCTGCTGCAAGGGTGAAGCTGGAATCGAGAGGGAGTGCTAGAATAAATGCACACAAAGGATGTGACCAGCAAGCATTTATATGTAAGAGAGCAGAGATGCACGAATAGAATTTGTCGTTATCTAACAACACAATTACATGGAAATGGTTCCATCTCACATAAACTAATACCCTAAAACTGGATATATGGATATGGTGGTAAACAATATATACTTAAATGTGGTACACTATATACTGTATACACACAGTATTTACACAAGTCATCCTATATAAGCTTCTGGTTTATGCCCAAAAAGTCCACTAACATTTTGCTATTCACTTGCTCTCTTCAGTTTCACATTTCTTCCTCTATCTCTGAATCTATGTTTCCTGTTTAGTTCAGTGTTATTGATGTCGCCAAAGTTAGGTGGTGGGAGAGAAAGTATAGGTTGTTGGAAATTCCCTATTCCCAATGAAAAACAACAACAATAAAAAAAAGTTCAGCACAAAAAGAGGAAGAATGATTTTGGTCATGAGATAGATATGTCCTTTCCGTTTTAAGGAAGAAATGGATCTTGAATTCAGTAAAACTACTAATACAAATATAACACATGAGGTATAATAGAACATTTGCCAGTTTTAGCTGTTGAAACCTGGGTTATTCAAAAGGGATTAGGCTGTCACTGATGCTTCTTATCTTTTCTGTCTTGCAGTCATATATTAAGGGTGCCTTTAGTTTAGTTTTCAATGAGACCTCAAAATGAGGGAAAAACATTTAAAAAGTGGCATTTTAATCAGAAAGCCAAATATACAATATGATATACATGTATATTTTGGGATCAAAGTCAAAACATATATTTTTAACTCCAGGGGAAGCAGACAATCACTCTGTTCATTCTGCCATGAATATTCCATTCCCATTGCAGTCCTTCACATTCCATGTTCAGTATAGATACAGTTTCTACAACTGTGAACATTGGGCAGGACATTCACATGGCCACAAGTTCAAATGAACTGCAAGAAATATTTGTTGATAAATGTCTTTTTCTATGCAATATCTTAAACAAACTGACAGAATAATGTATCTCTTTTCAGTGTTTCAGTAAACTGAAGAATGTTATCTTTCTTAGTGAAATCCCAACAAACACTAATAACCTAAAACATAATATTTTATGTATTCAGAGAAGATGGAAAACTGCTTGTTTTGAATTGCTTTTTTTAAGATTAATAATTTGTTTAGAATAAAGCTGTTATATGTGATTATTATTACTGTATTAAGAGTGACTATACCTTGCAGGGCAAACATTGTTTTAGAATGGTATTCACCTGGACCTAATCTGTAAATGAGAACACCTCCCTGATTTTTTCTTTTACTCCAGTAAAACAATAGAAGAAAATGATCAATTATACGAAAAAGTTAATTATCCTGCCCACTTAGCGTCAGAATTTGGTGGTCACCCTTTGTTTGGCTAATTGTGAGTCAGATAAAAGTGCTTAATTGGAATGTTAACACTGGTTTCAAATTGAAGATGTATTATTTTTTATTAACTACTGATTAGATTCAAAAACTATGTTTTAAGGGTAATCAAACAACTTCAATTCACAAAGTCTGGAAAGATGGAGGTACGCTCAAAATTAATATTCATTTCTCAAATACTTTAAATTGACATAAACTTTAAAATTATTTCATTCTTTTTATGATAAGCATGTAAAGATATTTTGGAAATATCTATTATTCTTTAATGTCAAAGATAAAATTTGATTTGAAACCAAAGTATTAAAAAAATAAAGTCCCCATACATCCCCAGTGCAGTCACGTCCAGAGAGGTATAGTCACTTTAATGGCAGTGAAATAAGAGCATACTGTAGAAGAACATGCTAATACTAAACAGCATACTACTGCCATTTCTTTCAGCCAGTAATATTAAAGTAGAAAATCAGAGTGATGAAGAGAATGGGCGTGCCTGTGAGATGAATGGGGAAGAATGTGCGGAGGATTTGCGAGTGCTTGATGCCTCTGGAGTGAAACTGAATGGCTCCCTCTCTGGCCAAGACGGCAAGGCCTACTCCTCAGTCGGTGGCATTCGTCTCCCCAACGGGAAGCTAAAGTGTGATATCTGTGGAATAGTTTGCATCGGCCCCAATGTGCTAATGGTTCACAAACGAAGCCATACCGGTAAGCATTGGCTATACTTTACTTTTCCATTCAAGGGGGAAAGGGGTGGAAGTTGAAACTTTAATACAGTGAGCATGTTCACCAAAGCACCTTGAGATCAGTCATGTCCCTTAGAGACTGCTCCCTAGTTCACTTAACCATCCATATATTGATTTTCACCATGTATAGATTTGGTGTTTAGTGTGGTGAAAATACACTCCAGATAGTAATAATAATTCTGATAATAATTTCCTAATTTCATATATCACTTTATGTCATCTCAATTATACAGTCAAACAATAAAGATATG
Organism: Lepisosteus oculatus; assembly: GCF_040954835.1. Lineage (NCBI taxonomy): Eukaryota > Metazoa > Chordata > Actinopteri > Semionotiformes > Lepisosteidae > Lepisosteus > Lepisosteus oculatus. The sequence continues at coordinate 25,119,184 of NC_090705.1, forward strand.
TGGACACATTACATTAACACATTTGTAGGGCAGGTTCTAAAAGTGAACTTTTATAGACAGGATTTGAAAGTGCTGACTGACTTGCAAGATATGATGTGGGCTGGGAGACTCCATAGTCTTGGAACAGAACAGTAAGCACAGTATCTCAGGATTAGGAGCCTCATATTGGGAACTGAAAGAAGGATGGAGTATGAAAGCAAAAATAAAATTTACTGTGGGTGTATAGGGAGCTAACAGTTCAGTTCAGTTGATAAAGTGAGGAGCCAAACAATTGAAGGTTAAAGGTACTGTATATGGAGGGTTGAAAGGTAAGCAGTGGGATGGGAGTTGTACAGTAATTGTTGATCATAATCTGTTGACACTGTCCTCATACCAATAAATGTCAATATAACTTTGCAGTTGGAAGATGTTTGCATCAGGCATTAGCTCCTGAATATGTTCTACCCTGTTTTTTAGACATCAGCTACAGACATTGCCCTTGTGAGTCTGACATAATCTTTGATGTGGTGTATTGCCTGCTGTTCAAATAGTTAAACTATTTTTAACTATAGTAAAACAACTACAGTAGATAGACGTTTCTTATAATAAAGGTTTAAAACTGGTTTGGCGTCAGTCTAGTTCAGTGCAGGAGAGTCTAATGTAAAGAATACATGTATTTAAACTAACACTTAATTAAGATTAATGCATTATTAGTGAAATCTTATGGATGAATAGTTTAATGTTTAGGTATATAACACCTAATATTCTGAGTATACTGTAGTAGATTTCATAAGTTAGTAACATTAAAAACTTTAGAGATTTTTTTACTGAATGTGTCCCAGGGAAAGTGGGATGGTAACACAAACACAAAATATATTTTCTTGGGTTCTGAGGCAACTATTATCATTTAGAAAAACTTTCTGTCACTCAATAACAAACATTGCCAGTATGTCCCTTAACCCTATACATTACAGCTGTTTCTTACAGAAAAAAAGCAAAACAATGGCTTCCTAGAGATTTCATGTTGCTTTCAGAGGCACCTAAAATAGTTATCAAATCATTACATTTGCATTTTTAAGATTTTATTTCTTAATCTACAGTTTACATTTTATAATAAGTGTAATTTTATGTCAGCTATTTTATTAAAATTCTTAGATGTTCTACCAGGCATTTTGTGGGGCTTTGTAAAGATTCCTTGAATTATCTTATGATCTCCAAAGAAATCATTCAGGAAATCTGTAGGAATCCATAATGAATGTTACCTCAAATTCCTCTAGGACCCCAGTAGAAGAATTTAATTATATAGAATATAATTTCACTGGTCTTGTGACTGCAGTTTGATTTAACAAGTTAGAGTGTTAAATCATATACTGTAAAATCAACAACAGATAAATATTCAGCAATATTTAGTGTACCATTTTTGTATTTTTTATCAATTGTGTTGTGTTTTATTGAGTTATAATCATTGAGACAAAACATAAGTCTGTTTTTAATTCAATTTACACTATACAAAATAATAAATACTAAAACCGAATAAAACTAATTGTTTTTACTCAGTCTCTTATATTATTTTAAAGTTCAGTTAATTCAGAGACAAGGCATAAGGAATAAAGAAACATTGTTTTCCAAGCATGTTAAAAACAGTGCATTTTCTGAAATATAGGCCAATAATACAAGATCTTTAGGTTTAGTAATTGGTCAAATGCAGATGTTTTCTTAAACCAAAGATTAAAATTAGGAATCACCCTTGGTATTTTGGATGAGCAATGGTTTCCATTTGCAGTGAGCTCTAACCATAAAAAAATGTTTTTAACTCCTGCTTCAAGGTTTGACTATTGATGGGCAAGAAACTAATGAAACCAAAAATGGAAAAAAAGGAAACACAAGGAAAATGTAAATGCAAAAGAAGTTATTATAACAGTTATAATGAAGGAGCTCTCATTTAAATATAAAAATGTTCTGAGGTGAAACTGTGATCCTGAAATGCATTTTTAATGAGTTTCTTTTTTATATAGTTTTTGCTGCTTCACTGGTGACTCTTATTTTATAGACCCTTTGAAAAAAAAAAGCCACATTAAAACCTTCCCCCAAAATGCCACAACACGCACAACTGGATATTGGTTTATTCCAGAACTGCTGATCAGGAAGAGTGGCTTTCAACACAAAATGTTGCCTTCACTTTATTTAAATGAGTTTGAATTTGCATTGTGATGTGCCATTCTGCTTTTAGAGAAGAAGAAAAAATTAGATTTTCAGATCAAATTGACCCAGGCAGTGATGCATTAAGAAACTGGCAGGTTTAGTCTGAAAGCCTCTTGTTCTATCACAGCAGCAGCCAGCTTCAAGTCACAGAGACTGCCTAGAAAGGAGAACTTTTGCTTGCTTGAATCTTCTTGGTTTATTTAATTGAGCTTTCTTATATGTCATCCCATTGCTTTTGATGTTCTAGTACTCAAGAAATATGTAGGACACTGACCCTGTTGCGAGCCATTGTTTGAATGGGGTTGTGTTAGTTTCTCCACAAAGTTCCTGTCAGTGCAAGGCACTAACACAGACCACAAAAACTAGTCTGCATTCACAGTAGGCAATGTTTTACTGGGCGAACACCTGCAACAGTTTTTTTGAAGTCATACTGTGTGAACCATTCTATACTCAAATTCCAATTGCACCTTATTTTTTTAGTCACTGTCACATATATGATTTATCTAGCCCGTGAAATATCAAAAAAAATTTTAAATGCAATTTATGAGGAAGTTTAATTACAAAATTCATACAAAACAGCAAAATGTGGGTTGCATGAAGTGGTGGAGGTACTGAAGAAAACAGAAGTTAGAATCGAATTAGTAAATCTATCATCGTGAAATTTACTTTGGTTCCTTAAGACACAGATGTAATAGTCCTTCAATTCCCCAGAACCTAAGTTGTGTCTTACTAACTGTTTAAGTTAGCCAAGGCACTCAGGCCTTCATAGAGCTGTTTCTGTTTTCTATATTCTACAGGGGAACGGCCATTTCAGTGCAATCAGTGTGGGGCCTCCTTCACACAAAAGGGCAACCTGCTTCGCCACATAAAGTTGCATTCTGGCGAAAAGCCCTTCAAATGCCATTTGTGCAACTATGCCTGTCGCAGAAGAGATGCTCTTACTGGCCACTTGCGTACTCACTCTGGTAGGTATATTTACAGAAAACAAACAGTATCTGTAATTAATTAATTTAATTAATTTCCCTGATAAAGCAAAACACATTCTACATCCTTCATTAGCTAACCCATAGGCTGTGGTTTGGTGGTGAAAATCAAATACAACACCATTTAATCTGAAGGTTAATTCAATTATGATCAAAAAGTTCTACATAAAACACTGAAAATAATACTTAGATAGCATTTTAAATATCTTTAGCCTGCTAATATCAAATGTTGAATAATTTAGTGCCTTTGATAGATCATGATTTAAGATCATTCCTTAAAGCACAATTATTTTTTATCATTTTAAAATAAATTTCAAATGTTCATGTAATTATCTGTCTTGTTTTAGAAAGAAGCACAGATAACATCATGACATTTTGATATAATGTTTAAGGTTTTTCACGTATGAACTTTTAAATGATGTGAATTTGTAGAAAAATAAATGTTCTCTATGCATTTTAGTTGCACCATTTTTAACATGTGTTGAAATATAAATACATCATCTTAAATTCAAAAAGCTCAAATGGAGAACAAAGCACAAAGGGATCAGCATACTTATTTAATAGTTAAAGGGTAAAGGTTCCTTAGACTTTGCTGAGTTTCTCACATTGAGCACAACTACTGAAAAGAAAATAAAGTCCTAGAACCAATTGAGAGCTCAAAAATTTAACAAATGTGTCAGTCACCTTAGCTACACAAAAATATACACAAAATGTTTTACTAGTATTTCCAAAATGTTTTACCTAGGTAATTTAACTTTTCATAATCAAATGTATTTTCTTCATTTGCAAACTCCATCTTTTGTTTGTTATCTTTTCTTTTTCTGTTCTCTGTTAGCTACTGTATAACAATTGTTATAAAGCAGTAAAAAAGAATAACTTGTTTACACATGGAAGGTGTTCTGACACAAAGAGACATAACGTTTAGATGTGGTCCCTGAAATTGACTTCAGAACATTTTCAAATAGCTGTCACTGCATTTTCTTTGTTTCATATGATTCATTTGTGATGTAATCAAAATTGTCATGCACAAGTTTAAAACTAATTTCTGGTCTTGACAGTTGGAAAACCTCACAAATGTGCTTATTGTGGGCGGAGCTACAAACAACGCAGCTCATTGGAAGAACACAAGGAGCGTTGTCATAATTACTTGCAGTGCATGGGGCTTCAAAACACCATCTACTCAGGTGAGGGCTTAGAAGAGGAATATGAAATGTAAAAAAGTTTATTCAAAATGAATCCATAAAATGTTCTGGGGTGGCTGTTTAAAGTTAATACCTTTTTCAAACAATGTTCTGCTATACCAAAGTGCTTCACTTCCTGCTGCAGGTTAAACTAGGGATTCAACACTTGGGCACTTCTGGTCTTTATGGCACTGTAGGAATATAAATTGCTGAAGAACAGTTTAAAATCTCATACTGATCTCATTAAACATTACTAAACTCAGAATCTCATGCTTTATGTAAATTATGCTTTTTTGCACAGTGTGTGGCATTTTTAAGCACATAGTCATGTGTCATAGACCTCACTTGGGACCATGTAGTACTTCAGGACAATTTTGTTTTATACTTACAGGAGTCCTTTATGAGAGGTTTTTTCCTTTTCTGTTCATTTGTTTCCAAAAGCAAGGTGTTTTAAAATATTCCTTGGAAAGCAATGTTTTGAGAATGCTTCATTGCTTTTTTTACAGCTGCAAAAGATAGAGCTAACAATTGTTAGTAGCTATTCTGCAGTTGTGTAAGATTAAAACTCAGTTATTTCTTTATCCGTAATTGCAGCAGTTTTAAATAGAGAATAGTTATGTGCATGGTCTATGTGTTGTAGGGGATGGTGTCGTGGATACTAATAGAAATAAAATTTAATAGATCTGAGATGTTTCTTTGGAAAGTTTTATTATCATGAATACTCCTTGATACTCCATGTAGAATAACTTTATAACTAACTTTACTAAAATGTTCTAAAATGTAGATTATAAGAGATATTCTCAAAATTTTTGCCTTTTCTGCTTTTATAGAAATACTGTAGTATTGCAAAATAAACATTTGCTTGGTTTAGAATCAATAATTAAGTCTTCAGAACATACTGTACTGTACATTGTAAAAACATGTTTTAAGATTTAAGTAATACTGAAAAGGATACATTTATAAAAATGGGAAGAGTCTGAATGAAAATAAAATTAAAAATTGATCAGAACAATTAAACCATGCACAGTAATATTAAAAATCAACCAAAGTACAGACTTGATATTATGATGATTATATAAAACAAATTGAATAAAACATTGAATATAACAAATCATACCTGATATATCAACTATAATTTTGTTGTGCAGGAAAGGTTTTGCAACCATTGTTCTAAATAGGCATTTAATTATTTTTGCATGTTAATATAAGATTCCAGGCTAACCTTCTGTAACATATTAATTCGTTTTTTAATTGATCAGATTGCTGCTTTCAGAGGCCATCACTTTTGTCCAAGCTCTTGTTGTTAGTCAACAAAGACAAAAAGAATACTTTAAGTGCTGCAACATTGTTGTGAGTTATTACAGATTTGTATTTTTAAAATTTAGCTTATTTAAATAGTAACATACAATACTATTAGTTCAGGTGGGTAGCTCCGTCAGTATGTGTAGACTGCAAAGGAACAAGTAATAGGTTTATTCCATGCTGAAAAGAGAAGAAATAAAACACAATGTTTTTGCTGCGGAGCCTTCTTCAGGTGTCAGTTGCTTCAGGTGTAGACACCTGAAGAAGGCTCCACAGCCGAAACATTGTTTTCTTTCTTCTCTTTTCAGCATGGAATAAACCTATTACTTCCACATACAGTATTATATTACCACCACTAAAACTCTTCTGGAACTTAATGGCAAAATGTGACATTGGACAAACTGTTTGTGCATACTGTATACACTAGTTTCCACAGTTAGACTTTGGAGAAATGAACTTTTCTGCACATCTTATATGATGTGCTGTATACTAGTATTATTCATATAATGTAAACTCCTTCTAGCAAACCACAGGCTGATTTCAAATGTTGCCATTCTTAAACAGTGTTACTCGTAGATAATATTGACATGCATTATATTCTTGATCTTATTTAACTCAAAATTATATCATTGGCATATTCCATTTATAACATACTCACATAGGAGACTGTCTTTATTGAGAATAGATTTTTAGATTTTGTAATATATCTCACATAACAAAGTTCATAGTAAGAGTGAACTAAATCTGTTATTTCCAATCGTGATACTGAAAGTTTTTATTCCAGCCATGTTTATAATCACAGGCTATCTGCTTTCAGCCTTCTATTGGAGACACATTTTTAACTTTATTTGTAACTCATAAAAAGTTGAATGGGATTTATAATTCATATCAACTCTACACCAGTTACTCCCCACATTCAAGAGTATTTCGTGAAATATAATCAGTTGGGACCTTGGAAGGAATAAATATTGCTTGAGTGTTTGATATATTGTCATTCCTGTCAGTGTCTGTTGTCATACATTGACTATCTAAAGAGCATTTATTTTTCAGAAATAAGACAGAAATAAGTGAGCAAACCCTTCACAGAGAAGTTGAGACTATATAAACTTGTATGCTGAAGATGTTACTTTACATTTGAAATTTGATATTTTTAGAACCAAACCCTGAATGCAGAAACAGCTAAACAAAAGAGTAATTATTCAAGCAAATCAAATAAAGAAATCATTAAGCATTAGTGATTAAAGTTTAGTTGGAATGAAAACCAGCAGAGACAGGAGTTTCCCAGGATAAGAGCTAGGAACAAATATAGTAACACCTGACATCTGAAGAAGGCTCCATGGCCGAAATGTTGTGTTTTCTTTCTTCTCTTTTCAGCATGGAATAAACCTATTACATGTTCCTTCACAAATAGAGTAAAGCATTATATAAAAAATAATGTTTTTTTTGCATACAGTTTCAATTTAGCAGTTTCCTATAGTGTGAGTGAAATAAAATTAATATAGAGGTCTCTGCATAAAAACCAGCAGATAGTTGTAAAATTGGAGGTCTGCTTGCCCAGACTACATGACAAGAGATACTTTCGTTTGAAGTGAGATGCTGTTAGATAGAAACCTCTGATGGTAATAAGGGCCCATCACTATTTATTTTCCTGAACATGGGAAGACTTTAGCTCAGTGTTTCCCAAACATGTCAATGAAGGAAGTGTAGTTTGGACACAGGCTTGGCAGCTTTGTAAAAGTCAGTTATTAACTCTGTGTGTGCTTTCCCACAAACTTCCTTTTGCTTGGGAATTCCGTTCCCCTGCTTTTATAGTTGTAAATTGTCCTATAAATTTATGAACTTTGTTTTTATCCGACTGTTATATAACAGTAGTTTATCTTGCTTAAGACGGTTAAAAACAGTAAGAATTGCGACCAACAAACATCACATATTGTAAGATGTGGAGCAGTAAAAAACAGATCCAGAGTAAATAAAGAGTTGAGGAGAATAGATTTTATCATCTTAATCCTAAACTTCACCTTTCTATCTTGCTTTCCAGTAGTAAAGGAAGAAAGCAACCAGAATGAGATGAGTGAAGACTTAAGCAAGATGGGATCAGACAGAGCCTTGGTCCTAGACAGACTAGCTAATAATGTAGCCAAACGTAAGAGTTCTATGCCTCAGAAGTTTGTGGGTAAGGGTTAAATGTCTGCTTTCTTTGAGTATCTATCTGAAAGTGATAGGAAGTGTGCCTGTTCAATAAATGTATGGTGTACAGAGACAAGCAAGACAGCAAGACAGCAATACAGTGTAATACTGTAAAAAATATAGAAATTATATACTGGTAATACTAGAAATAGAACACCTTTTTGTGTGCCCGTGAATCCTCTGTTCTGCCAAAGTAGTTATTTTCTGTTTCTGGAATTAATATTTATTGTTAAATGCTAATGTATATTGCTAAATTTATTTTCCGTTTGTGAAAAAGAATTATATATATATACATTCATATATTTCAGTGCAAAACATCGATGTTTGAAGGCCACCCTCTTTTCTCTCCTATGATTTTACCATTTGCATTGATTTCTAGTTGCTTAAATTGTATTGCCGGAAATTAAAAATGAGTTAATGGATAAATGCCATTAACTACATTAACTACTTTGTATAAGGTAATAATTAGTTCATGTCTAAGTACTTTAGCAAATGATTGTGTTATTAGTATCTATTTATAAATAATATCTGCTTTTTAGAAAATAATTGGTGTGCCAGTATTTGAAATCATATGTGTGAATAGAAATACATGGGCTGCTCAAAAATGAGCATAATAATTTCTCAACTTTATTTCTCATTACCATCATCTTTCATCTCACTGCACCTAGTGTATTTGTCCTTCTGTGTATCTGTACCCATTTAACAGAACTCTTCAGGCTGCCCCATTAACCACTTGATAATAGCTGATGGCAAGGAATCATCATCTTGAAACCACATTTCTTGCAGTGCAGACCTGTTATCAGAACTGTCTGGGCTGTAGTGTGGATGATTCAACTGCTAAAAACCCATATTTGCAAAGTACATCCCCATGCATTTTTGGACTTGTAAATTGGTGCATTTCCTGGCAGATTGTATGGATGCCTTACATAGTCAGGTCAGCTTCATAATATTGTAAGTTCATGTGGCATGTATTTGATCTGCAGTGCCGCTTTTAATTCTCAGGTGCTGGCCATAATATTGCCTGCTGAGACCACAGTTTGGAAATTCCTTAGGGATGGAAATGAGATGAAAGCCAAGGGCTTAAAGTCCAGTCTTGGCCATGTACCATCATCACCAGTTACCAGACATGACACAAATTTTACTATCAGTGTTGATGAGCTCCAGCAACTCCATACTGTACTATTTTTTTCTGGTGGTGATCCTCTATGATGATATTTCAGGACAGACATTAGAAAGAAACTTTTAGTTTTATAATTACTTCAATTTCCAAAAGAAGTTCCAAATTCTTTTGGAAGTTCTGCACTCATGTATGAACAGTAGATTATCAGACTATACACATTATTCATCTTTTCATTGCTCAGCAGAGTTTACTTCTTGATTTGTCACTTTCATAGCTCAGACCTGGGCCTATATTAATTTAATTGTTTGCCATGTTAAAACTCTTTCACTCACATACTCACATCACTGTGGAGTAATGCTTCCTATTTCAGAGTAATAATGTTTCCATGAATGTATTTTGTAGGGCTACATTTCTTGTACAAAACTTTGATGGTTGCAAATTTCTCAAAAGATCCAAATGATAACAGGAAAAGGATAGAAAAGTAATAATTATCCACTGATAATGAACAAATCACCAGATTAGGCTTGAATTTAAAGTATAGAGTATATCCAGATTTAAACAAATTATATGCACAACAGATGCTTTAGCAGTACTATATGTGAGCTACAAACCTGTTTCAGTGCCCTTTGTAAGAGGATCTTTTTGTAAAGCATCACAGAAAGGCAAGGCAAACTCTCAGTATCCAGAGATATCTACTTCACATTTGCACATTTTACTAGTGCAGAGAATTAGTACTAAGATCAGCATTTAACGTATCACACTTTCCAGTTCAGTCTGAATGTAAAAGGAAACCTGTTCTCTAGACAGTTAGGGAAGGGAAGTCTGTCTTTTAGTTTGTTTGCCTCGCTCGCCACAGTGACCTCTGCTGTGCAGATGCCCATGTGAGGCCTGATGGAAGCTATTTGGTCGAACTCCTTGCATGATAGCTCAGCAACATCCGCTTATTTTGTTTATTTAGTGAAAAGAGGATCTGTCTAGGTGATGAAGAAACTCATTAGTTGTAAGCCTGCTTGCCCATTTGTGGGTAACAGCAGTGAAGAGGACTTCAGAATATACAAAACAAAGGGAAAAACCTACAAAGACTGTTCCTAAATTCAAGAATTTTCCCCTGCTGTTCTTTTATTCTTTTCCCCCTTTTGTAACTGTTTTTGTTTGTTCACTGATGAAGTTTCATTAGATGAACTATAAGTAAACATAAAAGATAGGTTGAATTTTCATAATATTGTAAATATCAGTATTTGTAATGACATTTAAACATAATAGACATAAGCAATACAATGTAATGTACACTACAGTGCATGTGAACTGTAATAATGCTCTGAATAATACTTGGTTAACACAGAGGAAACAAAAATATTGATGTACTACAATGGGAATAACATTTATGACAGATATAGCTATTTTGTTACTTTTATTGTTACAAAAAGTTTTTTATTACTTGGAAATGTCAGGACAAGTAGATGTCTATTTCTTTATCAAATAAGAGAATTTTAAGCAAAAAAAATAGTTTACTTAAATGTAACACCATAACGAGTACTGAAATCTCAGGGAAGCACTTCTTAACCTTTAGCCTCTCTTTTGCTCAGGAGAGAAGAGACTGTCAGACCTCTCCTTTGATGGAAACTCCAACAGCTTTGAGAAGGAGAGCGAAATGATGCAGCCACATGTAATGGACCAAGCCATCAATAGTGCCATCAGTTACCTGGGGGCTGAGTCCCTGCGCCCACTGGTGCAGACTCCTCCCTCCTCATCTGATGTAGTCATGAGCCCCATATATTCCCTACACAAGCCTCTCAGCGACTCGCATGGCCGCAACAATGGCCACAGCATATCGGCACAGGACAGCGCTGCTGAGAACCTGCTGCTCCTCTCTAAGGCCAAGTCTGCTTCCACGGAGAGGGATGCATCTCCTAGCAACAGCTGCCACGATTCTACTGACACCGAGAGCAACAATGAGGAGCGGGCTGGGGGAGGGAGCGGCCTCATCTACCTGACCAACCACATTGCACCACAAGCCCGCAATGGGGGGATCACTTCGGTCAAGGAGGAGCAGCGGCAGTACGATGCCATGCGGGTAGCAGGAGTGGAGCTGCCGTCTGACGGCTTCAAGGTCATCACCACCGATGGGGAGCAGGTGAAGGTGTATCGCTGTGAACCCTGTCGCGTGCTCTTCCTTGACCACGTCATGTACACAATCCACATGGGCTGCCATGGATTCCGTGACCCGTTTGAGTGCAACCTGTGTGGCTTCCGTAGCCAGGACAAATATGAGTTCTCTTCCCACATAACCAGAGGGGAGCACCGCTACTAAGCTGCCTTTAATCACATCCTGAGGGACTTACAGTTGTACACAGTTAAGTAGTTTCAGAACTGCATGCGTAGGTTTTCAAAGAGCACATTTATTTGAAAGAATTGTATTTTCTGTCATTTAGAAAGAAATTGAATGCCATTAACTTATGTTGTAAGCACCAGTTATGAAAACTTCTTTTTGTTTGTTTGTTGGCTTTTTTATCATGAAATAGGAATAGATTTATACTAAATAAACTAAGTTTTTTTTCTCACATGTACTTGTGTTAGCCCCATAACATGTAAAAGCAGATATTTTATCATTATAATGCCCATGTAAGTGGCCATTCAGAAAATATTCTCAAGTAAAATAGCTTAATTTTCAAATAGCTACCCTATGAAAATATTGATGCTTAAATGACTTTGTGCATATCCATTTCTACATTGTGTGTCATTTTTTTAAAGTTATTTTGTTCCAGTTAGAGATTTTGAAGGAATTTTGCTTTTGTCTGCTTTGTCTGCTTTGAATTATTGTCGGTGCTTTGAATTATTGTCGGTGAATTATTGAAGTTCACTGTCAGTGTAGGCCACAAAAATGAATACTGATATTTCTAGGTTATCACATGCCAAATTATAGATTAATACAGAGACGCTTACTTTTTCATAAATCCAGTGAACTAAAACAGTGTCTTTTGCAAAAATGACATGAGATATTAACTGGGAAAAGTGATATGTTAGCGTTAAGCAACTTTTTTCCTATAGGATAGATTTTGACATTTACATACAGCATACTGTAGGTTTAATTCTTATGCTCCTCTTGTCTTCCGTATTTTACATTCTTACCCAAATTTTTTCATGATGATACAATATTCTTAAGGCAAAGAATGGAGGTGGTACTGTATATGATTGATGTAGCATAAAAAAATTAAATACAATATTTTATAATATTCTAGGGTAAATTATAGTTTGTATAGTTTAAATTGTGGATTTGTTTGGATTTTTTTTTGTTGTACACAATTTTTGTCCTATTCAATCAAGGGACAGAAATGCTCTTTGCAATAAGAAAAAAAATATTTTAAAGACACAACTTTGAAAGGCATGGAGTATAAAATCAAATCTGATGTTAGAATTAATTGGAAAAAAAACAATGCTTTTAAAATGCATGCTTGCTTGCATTGTGGCACTGCTGCTCATAACACCATCCACAGACAAGATTGATTTTATTGTTAGAAACTGGCTTGTCCTGCTTTTATTCCCAAGTAAATTATAGCAGACATGTCAGCAAAGTATTTTTTTTTATATGAAGAGATGTGTCATGATGACAGCCAGATTTTTAGGTACAGATATAGGAAAAACTATATTAGCCAATAAAAGATTGAAATCCTTAATAAAAGATGGAACGTTTTTGTAAGTCAGTCTCTATGCTTTTATATTATTCTTTGTACATTGGAGATGTTTTACATTAAAACACATAACCTGTTCTAAAGTGAAGATGAAGATTCAAGCTATGGAAATGCTCTTTTTATGCATTTGTCACATTAACAATAACTTAATGCAGTATAAAAATGCCATGTAGAGGGTTCTTTGTAGACACTAAAAATAAGAATTAGATGGCAACAAACAAAAATGAAAAGTCAAATTTACTGGTCAGATGAACAAGAATAAAGATTTAGTTAGCTATTAAATTGTGTCTCTTATATAAAAACATTTTTATACCAGACTACTAATAGTGACTGTAAATTAGCCTGTATTGTTAGCAGTATTCTAGGCAAAATATAATGTATTTCAAATTAATTTACTAGCTGCTGATTTCTGTGGACATATGTTCAAGAGAGTGGCTGGGATAGTGGAGGAGGGTTTTCAACAGAAATCCTTATGCAACAGTTCTTATTTTTTAAAAAATGTTATTTTTACAGAAAACTTATATTTCATAATCTATTACATGCCTGTATTTGCTAGATTAATTTTTTAAAGAACCACCTAAAGATGTAAAAAATGTGTATTAGATTAAATCAGAGAAATGGAGTACAAAGAAGATCACGCAGGATTTAAGATATTCAAAATAAAGGGCCATTTTAGTTCATTCTAGAGAAATAAAATGCGAGATGACTAACGAGTGTTTCTTTCTTAGTCTCTATTTTTTTTTAAATCTGAAGTGGAATGTTTCTGATTGTCATTGCCTCGCTTTTCAATAATATTTTAATATAAACCCTACTGAGGCCATAACTTCCCTTTCAGATTTAAAATACATGTAACTGTGCCCCCACTTTCTATGTGACATTTTCAATTCCAGGTTCCTTGTTATTTGCAGACCTTCTGATCAGATAAATGAACACAGAGATACACAAAGCATGGGCACAGCATAAAATAAAATCATTTGTGGTTTTTAGTTCTAAAATACATTCACAAATATAGATGTGGAAAATGAGGGATGGTTTTCTTTTACAAATGACCTGTATTCGAAACAGGCTGCAGATACTGTACATCTAAAATTTAGTCACATCACTTGCACGATATAAGACAAGGCTGGCATAAATTTTGCATTAGCACTGTAGGTCAGCATTGTTGAGTTGATTATTAGGATTTCAACAGGGACTCTAGAGACACATCCATCCTCCCATGTACTTAGGAATGAAAGTACCAATTAAATCAAATAAGTTAGGGGCAATCTATGTGAGACCTCCTTTAAAGCAGAGTGAACATTAAGGTAAAGTTAATTTATAAACAAATGTTATATACCCAGTAAAATATAATACTCTATGTTAATATTATAATGTTGCAAAGGGCAAAAAGACACCCAAGATGTTTTATCAAACATTTTATTATTATTTATGCTTATTAGACAACTAGGTATTTTTGGATACGTGTTTTATTTATTGTTATGAACTTCATCCTTGCATATTCCTTTTTTAAATATGTTATACTGTATTTTTGCTATGGTGTGTGCATTCCTTTAGCTATGACCTCAAATTAAGTGAGTATGAAGCAAATGAAATAGGTGAATGTGTGAAACTTAGTGAAATAGCAGAAGAAAGTTTTGGGATTATTTTATTACTTTACACTGGAGAGTTCTTTTCCTGTTTGAACAGATGGGTTGTATATTTGAATTGTTTTTTTGGACTGAATATAATTTGCTTCCACACTGTCTAATAAAAGATTTTTTATATAAGTCAGATTATTGTTTTCCTTAAGTTAAACCAAAACATAAACACTTTCACAAATAGCATTTGCAATTGTTAAAAAAATCTGATACTAACTTCAGTCATACAGTGGTATGTTGTTATTGTTGTTGTTGTTGTTGTTATCATATATCTTTTATATCTTTAGAAATATTTGCCACCCCTACCCCTACTAAAATGTTCAGTGTCCTTAAATTAGATGAGGTTGTGCTTATTTTGTTTTCTGTTCTCATGTTAAAAACAACCTTGAAGCTTGTGATGTTTTAAAGATTACCCTCTAGAAAGTACATAAAGCTGGTTAATTTATCCTCAACTTTCAATGTGGGAAAAAAAGAACAACAGACATTTGCTTAAACCTTGTACACTCTCATTTCTGTGATAGATTCCATGTGCTCCATTCACCTGAAGAATGTAGTCTTTTTCACTTGAGATTGGCTTGGTGAACATGCATTTCTTTTGTTCAGTTAACTGTTTTGCTATGCATTAAGGGGGGCAAGATAGGAAAGACAACTGTAGGGACACAGAAGGCAAATGGATGACCTACAACACAATTGTAGAAGATGTCATTCAGCATATAGTATGTGAATGCCAACCATTATATTGCAGTAGAGATCCAAAGTTTCAACGTTTTTCAAGGAAAATGTTTACAAAGAATCTTTGCTTCTAGTGAACTTTCTATTGCTTCTTTTTCATTCTTCTTATGATTATAGATAGGCTGGCTCTCTAGAGGTTCTGTTACCATCTTGAGATGCATAATTAGCGTTCCCAGCCTAAATATGAATTGCCATAGCTTCTTTCTGCCAAAAGACAAATAAGGCCAGTCAATCAATCACACCATCACCCCCTATACTGACAACGGATGAGGCCTGTCAAAAACAAAATGATTGATAGCAATATTCCTTGTCAGAAATAAATGGGAAGTAAATTATATAAAGGTGTTTTTACTTTCTAGGTGTTGTGGACTTTTTGAAATTGAATTAACCCATTGTGGCAATTTCTGTGATACACTGTATGAAATAAGAAAACTGTTGTTACACAATCTCTCTTAAAAAAGCAAAAAATAGCCATTGGAAGATATCGGCACATTAGAATACTTTTGTTAGTTACCATACCTTCTTTGTACTCATGGGATTTTTTATTGCTAATTTAAAATATATCTTTAATATGGTTCATGAAAATTAGGAGTCAAAGGTGGTTTGCATATATTGTTACAGCAATAACATTTTAGAAACCATGTTTTGTAAACTTCTTGGATTTAAAAAAAAATAGACACCAAGACCCCAGCCTCCCACCCACCACAATCAACCACTAAAAGTACAGTCTGTTGTTCTCTATACATCGATAGTTGAAACCACACCTGGTAATCAAAGGAAGATGAAAGTAGGGGTGCAGAGCTGACAGTTGGTGAAAGTCTGTGAGGAAGACTGAGAAAAGCACATGCACGCCTACCCCTTACTGTTCAAGGTCTTGGAGAGTTGGGGAGTTTTTCAGGCAATTGGAGGGAAACGGCACTGGAGCCAGAGAGAACTATGAGGTCTGGGCCTGGCTGGTAGAGAAGTGAGGAAGCTAATCAGTACTAAGCAGGTTGGCCGGGATGAAGCCAACCAGATGGCTGCTCTCTGATTCGGCAAAAATGGGAAGCAGATGTGGCCACTGCTTCTCCCTCATGCATCACTGGGAGGCAGCCAGTGAGAGAGGAAATTTGCATAGGAGGGATAATCTGGTGTACAAACTGTCCCTGTAAGATATACTGGCCTGGATCAGGGCAAAAGTAGCAAATTTCACTTCTTGTTTCCTCAACCCACTTTAACCAAAAACTGATTTTCTGTTTTTTTTTGTTTGCTTATTTCTGTCTAATTTAGAACACCACTCCTATTCTCCCATTCAGCCAGGCTACTTAATAAAAGATATTGACAGCGTCCAAAGTGAAACAACAAAGATCATATCCTCCAAAAAATTTGTGGAGAAAACCAGATAGCCTATCCAAAAGAGATCTTGGGTGGTAGTTTTTCATTCTTATTCCCAAGGTGTGTGTTGAATTTAACAATTACTTTGCTTCAATAAAACAGCATAAACATGCTCTATATCACACCACAATATAATGTAATATATATATTTAGCACTTAATATCAATAATTAGGCAACTTTTTTCTGGTCAGCCATTTAGTGGTGTCTATTGTATCCAGAAAGTTATCGGGACATTCTGTTTTGAATGCACGATTTGGTAAAACGTTTAACAAAATGGTGATAATCATTAATATGTGTCACATCTGATTATTTCAAAACTTAAACAAACCTTTTTTTTTCTTTTGAGAATGTTGTTTCTCACGTGTCAGAGTGAGAGTGGTAGGGAATACTTCCCATTAGGTTATTTGATCAAAGTTGTCTAGTATTGTCATGTGCTGTCGAGGGTGTTAACCCACAGCCTTAGTCTTTCAGCTGTCGCTTGGGCTGCTGTCTTGAAAGTCTTTGAAAAATCCTCAGGGACGTTTATAGAACTTCCACTGCTGGCTTCTAATACAAAGTTCCAATGCATCAGCCAGCCACAACATTTGGACCTAATCTGAAATTTTAATCATTTCTTTGGCTGAAAAAAGAAATCCCCATGGTATTACAAAGTTTCAAGAAGATTGTTTTCTAAAATAATATTACTTTTTCATATACACAACCTGTAATCCATCCATGCATTCTTCCGATACAGGGGCAGGCGGGAGCCAGAACCTAATTCATTTAAGCAACAGGTGTAAGGCAGGATACACCCTGGACTGGATTCCATTTCATCACAGAAAATCTGTAATCAATACAAGTACATTTTGCCACGTCCTTCCATAAAACGACATGATGCCTGGATTAAAAGACAGGTGTGTACAAATTATGGATTTAATTTACTGTATGGTCACAGATGGTCCTACATTGAAAAAAAAATGCAGGTGCGTAAATCTGCATTGCTTCCTATAGGGATATAAAACATAAGTGGTTTAGGTATGAGAACCAGCACCTTATATTGCAAAAAAGAAAAGTGACAACCCATCACAGGAAAGGCTTACCAATCTATAACAGGATGAGATATCCCTAATGTTTTCTTAATTCAAAATTCAAAAATGGTACTACACACAGTTCCTGTATCCTGGGTCATTTCTGGAGCTGGGAGCCTGTCTGTGTGAAGTTTGCATGGGTTCTTCCTCCCATCTCCCAAACACATGCTGGCAAGATTAACTAGATTTTATTGTCCCCATGTACTTGAGCAGGTGTCCTATATTTTGGTGTATTCCTCCTCATACCTAATGCTTCAGGGATAGGATCTGGGCTGCTGCAGTACTGACCAAGATTAAGCTGCTTTTTGATAAAGGATATTTATTCTGAGGGAGTCAGAATAAAGGATGTATTAATTATATTTGTGTGGGAGACGACAGTGCTCAAAGACATCAAAAAACTTATTTTAGGATTCTGCATATTATGTCAATGAGTTGTGTTATTTTAAAAAAATGGACATTGTACATTCTGAACTGAGGAAACTTTTCTGTCCTAGCTTTTTTTATCCACATGAAAGTCAGAAATGCACATGCCCCTAGTGGAATATACTTCAGGCTAAGTTACAGCAATCCAGTTTTTAATTTGTGTCATATTTGTGCTTTTTCCCAAAACTTCAAAAAAAATAAACACTGGCAGAGTTTGTCATAAGAAGTATAATACCTAAATTATGTAAATTTAAGATGAACTGGAGGGGTTTTACCACATCAAACCACAAAAGAGAATATTTTAAATCTTTTGAATGCACCCAAACTAATGATAAATATCTCCAGTGACATTGAATTCAGTGATTGTATGTGAAAATTTTATTTACATATTTATGCATAGTTTAAAATGAGGTCAAGTAAAATTTGTGGCAACTTGGCTTACAAGTAAGTGCCACTAGGGGGCTTATTTTTTTCCTGACATTTATATGTATCAAAAGCCTAAAACTGTTGTTTTATCCAGAATTAACAATGTCCAGTATTAAATTAGAACACCTCAATGGAATGCAAGAATCAATTTATATAAATTAGTGGTGTATGGTGCTACATAATCAGTGTAGCCTTTTAATGACAAACATTTTTTAGATCATTTTTCTAAAGTGTTAAACTAGTAGGAGAGAATTAATTATCACTCCACAAAAAGTAATTGGTTTTCACAATCAGCTGCTGTAACTAAACAGAGGACACTAATTCATTTTTCAAAAATGTAAAAACAGGTAAAACGTGAATTTGCAATACAGCTCATATTGCAATCCACATCTTGTGTTTGACTCAGTGACTTAAATCCAGGGACATCATATCATGACAAGCAAGAGACTTCTTCTTAACATCACTTGTCAGAAATTCAAAGTGATGAAGAAGAACAAAAATATTTGGAGTTCTAACTTTCTCAGAGAACGTGCTTATTAAAACAGTGATTTTATTAATACTGTACACTGAAATAGCAATAGGCAAAAAGGAGTAAAGATAATCCTTGATGACAGAAATCCTGAGTTGGAGGCAAGAACATCACCTGGGCTGAACTAAATTAGAAATTATGTACAACACATCTACCCTTCCACCCTTAAATCCTGAAGGTCATCCCATTACAAATGCTGTACAGTAACTCACTGAATTACAGCAAAGTACTGAACTGACTGCAGTGGATGGCAGACATTCTGTTCAAGAACACCCATGTGTAGAAAGGTTAGAAACCCTGTCTGAAACAAAGAAAAAGCAACTGTGTGTGGAATGGTACAGGACGGGCAACCAACAGTATAAAATGTATTAAGACATATTACATGTTGCTAACATACTGCTATAGTACTGTATATGAGTATATCAGTAGTATACTTACAGTATATACAGATTTATATAACACATGTAGAAACATGCACTGAGTATTTGTGAACCATGTGGGTAAATGCTGCAGCAGACTATTGCCACAATTTTTAATAATAATATCTCCTTACACTTACTGTATATAGTGCTTTTCTGGACATTCCACACAAAGAACTTTACAGGTAATGGGGACTCCCCTCCACCACCACCAGTGTGTAGAATCCACCTGGATGATTTGTGCTTGGGATCCTGACTTTGAAAACACAAAATGTCAATTTTATTAGCTTGAGCAACCCTTGCTAGAAATAAGCATCTTTTAGATAAAGCATAGTTGGATGATTGGGATAATTTAATGTCACTTTGTTAACTTTATTTTGCATCCGTATGACAGCCAGTGTATGCTTATGCATGCAACTTAACTGGTTCATGGGAACTTAACGAAAACCTCCAAAAAGAAAAGGACAAGACTCATAGGAAATATCAGTAAACTCAGGATGTTTTACATTTTATTGTAGTTATTTTCCATTGTTTTTCCTGACAATTATGAAATTATTTGATATATGAGTAAGTGAATTAATATACACATGCATTAATATGAATACAATAAACCTTAAACATTTGTTTAGATTGTTTAAATCATAAGGCAGAATGTATATAAATACTTGAAAAGCAAGGGGAAAATGTTTAAAGTAAAAGGGAAATATAAACAGATTTATTCAAACTCTAAGATTTACAGTTATTGCAATACAATTTTACCAAATGCAGAAAACAAAACACTCTTTTAACAGAGGATTTTGTGTCAGATCCTCCTGTTTGTGTTGAGGGAAGTGTTCTCAGCAGTTCCTGACCACAGAGAGAGCTGTAATAGGATTGGGAGGATTTGCCTGGAGAAAGGGGAACTGTGTCTTCCCAAAATCACAGTAAAACAATTACAACAATGGTCAGCACATTTCTGAGAACTACGTTATCAGCCTTGTAAAAATGGAATGACTTTTTATGTACCCAATGGCTGTACACATTGGGTTGTTTTACCTAACAAATAAATGAATCACCAGCAAAATCAAAGAAACTGAGAATGAATAGTTGTTAATGGGAATATATTTATTTTACGTTAAATAATTAAAACTTCTAAAATTTTCTAAAACTATTTTGAACATTAGAAAATGTACATACATCCATTTTCTAAACGCTTCTTCCAATTCAGGGTTGCAAGGGAGCTGGAACCTTTCCCAGCAAGCAATGGGTGCAAAGCAGTGTACACCCTGAATGGGACCCCAATCCATTGCAGGGCAGACACACAGATACCAACAAACACGCACACACTCATACCAAGGGCCAAGTTTCCCAGAAGCCAATTAACCTACCAGTACAGTATGTCTTTGGACTATGGGAGGACACCAGAGGAGTAGGTATATTGTAAAATAGCTGCTACTGTACAGTGTATATACATTTCACATGGAGTTGTTTTTTACCGTAGCTTATTTGGTCATTTTTCTTTTACGCTTTTTCTAGTGTCCATCATTAATGGATAAATGGATACAAAGATAGATAGCGACATAGACAGATATAGAATTTGTGTATGTCTGTGTACTGTATGTCCAGGTGTCCTTGTGGGACAGAGATGAATTCATCTTATTGTGTTTTTGATGGTGCACAGGTTGCTGGCATTAATAACCCCACATGAACCCCACAAGAATCCTCTCTTCCCAACCCAGCCAAACATATCATTTATGTGCCATCTGGGCACACAAAACAAAACAAATTACAAAACTGCCACGCTTTTCTGATTTTTGCTCAACAATTCCAAACACTACAGATTAACAGTCTTTAGTGCAAATTCCTTTTCTGTCTCCATTGTACAGTATTTAACCAATCTATCACCTTTACATCCATAAGTTACAATGGGGATAACATGCACTGAAAAAATACTACACAATCAACAGAAATCACAACTTAACTATTTTTCATTCTGATATTTTAAATGTAGTTTAGTAATATGTTGAGAAACAGATGCCAGAACAACATTGCTATTGTCTTTTATGTACAGCACATAAATATATTCTTAATGTTGGCTTTTTAAATTCTAAGACACAACTGTGCAATTTGAGTTTTACAGCTTTACAATTAAATATACTATATATTTAAGAATGGAATATTAAGGAATGCAAAGCTTCACTGTACTTTTAAATAATCCACATATTGTTCTATTCATAGTTTCAATGTATTGTTAGTAAATTAAAGTGTTCATGTGAAGCTTACAGCATATTCAGTACTTGTGGGGTTTTACAACAAAAAGTTTCACCTTCTTACTTGTGACTTCTTGTGGTAAATTCACAACAAAGGAAAACACTGAAGAAAAGAACCGATACTCATGCAACTGCAATTCAACTACAGTATGATATAAATGCTGTACATTTTAATACCAAGTTAAAGTTATCAACATACAGTAATTGCTTAAATTAGGTTGGTGATGTTTTATTTTAAGGATCAACAGTTACTGGACCTTTTCATGTAAGTACTGTACGTAATTAAGTGCAAATTTAAAGGTATTTGACAACCAAAAGATGTTTTAGTCCATACTGGTGAGATGATTATTTTTTAAAGTGAAAGAAGTCTGCTGTTTAAAATAATACTCAAATCCATAAATATACAGAACAAATGAATTACACAGATAATAATAAATGATCATCAAGATATTCTACAGGCAGTTTGACCATCCAGTAAATGACCTGTAACAAGTAGAAAAAAATGTTCCAATTTTATAAACCAAGCAGAAGACTTCAGTTGTCAGTAAAACCTTCTATTCTGTGTACACATTTGTTTGCGAGTATAATGCAATTCAGATAAGATAGATTTACCAGGAAATATGTTTTTCAAAGTACTAGCACAATTGTTACTATCAGTGTTTTTTTTAATGATAGGAGTATGAGTTAATTTTCCCAGAACTCCTTTTTTCTGTAGATCGAACAATGAATGAAAATTGAATACACCTTTCTTCCTTGATTCAAGAATGGGGATGAATTACCTTGAAAGGGACATATACCACATCCCATAAATGTCTGTAAGTTCTCCAAAGCTATCCCATTGTGTCCAGTTTGGTCACTTCATTGAAAAGGTCAGTCATTTGGAAGCTGCCCTGTGGGTAACTGTCGAAGACCAGAGCACAATAACTATATCAATGTCCACAGTAAAATCATGCCAGAGATTTTCAGCATTTAAGAACAACGCATTCACAAATAGTAAACTTGCATTACATTAGTAGTCTTTTTGAATAAAGAGTAAATTCATGAAGAACACTGTCTCAAGCCTCATACCTTATTCTCTCATATTTTAAACTGAGATCCTGTATGAAAATGTGTTCACTAAGTTTATCTCCAAAAGCATGGCAGGAGATTGAGGAATTAATGTACACTCTAATACCAAGTCATCTCTGTTACTGATTCCATCCTATTATGTCAGTTCAGAAAGACAGAAATCAGAAAAATGAAGTTTAATTTGCCCAGTCCCATTATGCTGTATTGGGCCCCAAATGAAGTCAACATGTTTTCTCACCTGACAGAAATTCTATAGCTTGACAACAGCTTTCTGTTTTGTAGTGACTTCTTGGTTTTAGCAAATGAAAAACAGCCTGGTGTTGTGGGTAAAACTTTGGATTTACTCTCAGCCTAGTTCACTGTAGTGTTAATGCCAATAGAGTAGCGTTTAATGAAGGATGTCTAATTTGAAATTTCATACGTGAGGAATTTTGCAAAAAGTGTGTTGTTTTTTAAGCTTAATCTATTTGATCAATGGAGAGAGAAAATGCAGTTTTTTAAGGGTTCATCCTTTTAAATAATCAGATGAGACAAAAAAATATCAGATCCTGAAATAGGGGAGATGTTTTATCATGCCCTGTTTTCATTTTCTCTCAGGATATCTTATATATTTCTGGGGAGAAAAGGGAACAAAGCCGCAGACTTTTTTCCAACTTCTCCTTACTGAAAAAGCTTGCCTCATTTCCTTTGTGATGAAAGCAACAGAAGGCATTGTGAGGGCAAGTCTGTTTCCAGAAGCTCACAGCAATGCAGAATATCATTTCCATAGAACGTTCTCAACTGCAAGATATACTGTATGGACTGTTCTATAGCTCACAGTTTGCGACAATCAGGGAATTCTTAGCTTGCATTTCAACAATAGACCATAGAACATCCTGAAATTACACTGTGACTATGATCTACAATCTGGCAGACCTGATTCAAAACCTTCTGTAGTGTTTGGTTTCAAATTACATTGAACAAACACAATACTTTTTCCTCTATTTTGTATAGATTTTGTTCTGAATAGCACAGTTACAAGTTGGGTAATTTGCATGTTACAAAACATCCTAGCATCCCCCCTCCACCCCAGATTTCAGAGTTATATCCAAAGAAAAAGGAACACTCCAAGATTACCCAACAAGCCTCCTTTTACATAACCAACTTTGCTCCTCTAATGTATATCATTTATATTTTACAATAGAAAACGATTCATATTAGATGCAACAGAGATTTTAGGTACAAGAAAAATCTACATAGTTCAAAATGTTCATGTGATTTAAAATCTTATGAGGCTGTTGCTTGAAAGACATTATTTAAGCTCTGTCACAAGTGTAGGATTTGCTAGATTTCTACCACATACAGTATACAGGTGATATGGTGGCACAGTGGTCCAAATTGGTGCTTCTCAGTGCTGGGGACCGTGGTTCACATCTGGACCAGGGGTGCTGTCTGTGTGAGGTTTGAGTGCTTTCCCCATGTTCATGTGGGTTTCCTCTAGGTGCTCCAGTTTTCCCCCCAAAGTCCAAAGACAAACTGATGGGTAAAATACAGTAACTTCTGGGAACAATCGTGTATGAGTGTATGAGTGTATGTACCCTGTGATGGACTGACATCCTGTCCAGGGTGTATCCTGCTTTGCACTTGTTGCTTCCTGGGTTAGACTCTGGAGTTACTGTGATTGAAATTAAATTATAAACTGAAATTATAGGTAAAATTAACATAGTAATTTTAAGAGGAACTTAACACAGCTCTTAGCAGTTGTTTCCCATGCCCAGAATCTTCAAAAAGACTCTTTTGCAATTATGCAGTAAGATTTCCCCTACTTAATTCTCCACCCTTGTTATATTTTAAAAACTGAAAATATCCTTCTTATTTTGGCAGCATGCTGGTATCTTGGTAAGATGCTGAAGTTTTCTAAAAACAGGCCTTCAGTTTTGTTTCCTGTTGAGGAGATGCATTTTCTATGTTAAGCATACCTTAAAATAGCGGATTGTTCCATTTTGTACATTTATTCAACAAATTTCCCTCATTAAACTGCAATGTAAAAGGGTGTCATGGTGCTTTCGAATAGGAAATGAATGTTCTAAAACAGCAAGATGTAACTGATCAGAAATAAGAAAAGGGTTCTAGAAAAATAAATTTCATAATACTAAACTTTATACAGTGCCTTTAAAAAAATTAAAAGTAATTTCACAAAGCACTTATTTTACAGAAGAAGTGTGATCACTTGCACATGGCTTGTTGAAGATTCTGTCTGCCAAATTCTGGACAAACAAGATATTCAGTAAAGGAAAGATACTGTACAACAAATGTACAACAAATATTCAGTAAAGGAAGGATACTAAATTTATAATTCAGTAGCTTCAGACTTAAATTTGGTAATATTTGGCACTGGCTTGTGTTGCAGAGAGAGGATAGTGGTTTGGCCATCAGTATGAAGGCAACAGAGACTGGTGTGAAGCAAAGATTTTCTTCTAACCTGTATTATTTTCGGCATTTCAAGATAAAGGCTTTTGTCATCTAATGTTTAAGCATTATTTTTCATTTAGGCCACTGTGACCTCCTAGTAGATATCAGTGCCAAACTATTTTTCTATAATTTCTTCATAGTTTATGTTCTTCAGATACCAAACTTAAAATCCAATTTTTTTCTAGCATGCCACATGTGGTAACTACTGCACCTCAGCCTTGGGCCATCCTTCCATCTATCACAACAAAAAGAGAAAAGGCCCACTGATGCTTACCAAGTGCTAAGCAAGTCACGCCTGCCAAATACCTTTTGCACAAATAAAACCAGTGATGACCATTCATTCATTCTCCAGCCAAAATACTGGAAAATAAGGAATGTTGCTCCCCAAAATGGTGGATGCAGATGAAAAGACCTAAACACGGTGACGGGTACATCTGAAATCTCCCATGTTATTTGAAAAGATAAGATAAGATAAGATCACTTAGATAAGATCAGACGGGGAGAGAGAAGCTTGGGGTCGGAGCACAGGGTCAACTATTTATACGGCACTCCTAGAGCAGTTGGGGTTAAGGGCCTTGCTCAGGGGCCCAACGGAGTAAGATTCCTCTGCCAGCTGTGGGATTTGAACTGGCAAACTCCCAGCCACAGGCACAGTGCCACCACTCCCTCTCCAAGTAGTTAAATTCTGTGAGAGTTACGGTGAATCTCCTGATGGTCTGGATCTTTAGAAACTGACTTTAAATGATTACAAAACGCATCCCAAAAGATGTCTTTATTTGACAAATTGTAAATTCCTAGACTGGGTCATTGAGTGCAAGCAAAACGATGGCCACCAGGTAGATGGGCAAAATTATACTAATAGATGAATGCCAATACCACTCTGTTCTAATTGTCCACAGATCTCCATAACATGATCAGATAATTTACATAAGAGAACTAAGTTATATTTACAGTGCTTAAAGAAAATTATAGATTATAACTTATTTCTTAGGTTACTGTATAAGGAAATATAAAGTAGCTGTTGCCAGGACCAAACTAGGACCAGAGTGGAGGAAAGAGTGGAAGCTTCAAACTAAAAAAATGAATGCGAACATGTGTTTTTATTATAGAGCCAACTGGGAAGTTGCTTGCATTTACTTTATATGCAAAATATATGCAAAATGTTAACCATTGGTACATTTAAACTTTTATTCACTTGCAAGGTATTCAAAGACAGTAGAGTATACTTAGACCAGCTAATTTCATATCCCACATGGCATTGTAAAACCAGAGTAAGAAGGGAGAAAAGGAAGTGATTGAGCAATAGCCTTCAGTTGTATACAGTCTATAGCAATGTTGTGTATGCTTAATGCTCATATGGACTGACAGGATGTTTGTATACAGGCCACTAACAAAAAAGAGGTGAGAGCAGCCACTCCTAACAAGCCCCCTAGAGATCTGGAGAACCCTTGGTGCTCGACAGTAACATCCCTGAGGATTTTGCAAATAGAATTATCATAATTTTAATGAAAGCCCAAATTCCAGAGGTTGCTTCCACTCAAGGCAGAGTTCTCTTTTTAGCATCAATAGAAAGGATTGTGGATGAAGTATTCATAGCATGAACCATATAAACGAGAGTTGACCCCCTTTTTAAAATTACTGCCTATCAAGTTTAAATAAATCTTGTTTGATCAATCAATGTAGCAATCAAGTTTAAATAAATCTTGTTTGATCAATCAATCAAGCAATGCAACTCTAAAGTCCGTGTGCAAGCACTTTGGGGCACAGTGTAGCATCCAAATTTATTAGGAACAAGGTTGATAGTACAGATAGAAAGATAGTTCCTTTTCCTTTTTCAATAATAATTAAACAATAGTGGCACTGGTATTAAAGAAGCCCCTCTCAACAGCTGTTTGTATAATCTCAGGTAGTAAGTGTTCCTGCTGATCCAGAAAGGTGGCTATGCCATCAAACCTAGGTTGCTTGCCTCTGACTCACTTAACTAAGTCAGAGAAACTGGGGCATCCAGAATAGCTGATTTTCTCTTGGAGAGATGCTTTATATTTGACATTGTAAGGGAAATTACAGCAGCTAAAGGCCTTTGAGAAACTGAAGAAATTTGTCAATGTCGTGAGGCATGTCAGTGCTCTACAGATTCAAATTAAATGAGTGGAATTCAGAATTGATTAAAGTTGTGTTGGGAACTATGACTTAACAGAGGAAGTGAAAAGATTGCACTAATATGGTACAGTATGTCAAACCCAGAAGATGGCTTCATCTGCTGCCATGATAATATAATTCCATGTAATTCACTCTGCCCACTGCTGAGAATTCCTTTCCTGGTACACATTTTTAATTCAAACACAACTGTTTTGAGAATATTTTAGTGAATATTCAAGATGTGCTCAGATTCTGGTTCTTAAATTTTATGCTGTTATGTTAGAAATTAATAATGCATTAGTGGTCCTGATGAAGCCCTTTCATTAATAGTATAAGGCCATACTATTGAGACTTTGATGGGGATATCTGCAAATATTATGTTACAGACCTAAAATAACACTTACAGTAGTGAACTAAAACTAAAATGGATTTTATTTGAGAATGAACATTTTATGCTCAGATCATTGGCAGATACGTTAAACACTCACCTGACAAGGTTTGATGTATATCTGTGTTAAGCAACCTGCTGCGAGCACAGTCAATGAAATATAAGTTAAATTCAACATTGAAATCAATGCCAGTTTATGAAGTTTGAAACTAAAGTTTGGGAGGTGATCAAAACCCTAATCTTGCCTACTTCCGCCTACTGTAGTTGGGTATAAATATCTCACTTGCTTACTTGTTTGAGCACATTTCATTTTCACGTTCTTCCTTCCACCCCATCATTGTAGCACTTCCTGGCTCATTTAAGGGGTGGGGGGATTCCAACAGCCCCCCTCTACTGAGTGTTGCTCTCAATTATTGTGAACTCAATGAGCTATTGTTCTGCTCACCTACTCTAATAATATTAATCATGCCCCTTCTCCGCCGTAATTAGAGTTTCACCAACTGAATTATAATTTATTTAGATAATATATTGAAAAGTTTCAAAATGAGCTTTTATCTAAAAAATGCAGTCCCGCCCTTTCCTACAAACATTGTATTGTATTGTTTTCTACAACAAAAGCACTCCATGTTTTATTGTAAGCAGAAGAGGAAGTAACAACATAATAATGCCTGTTAAAAAATCTATGAATGTCTTGTGTAAGATCCAATTCCTGTAGCATGGCAACATCCATTTTCATTCCATCCAAAAACTAAGCAACAGGCATATTTACAGGGGCATTTTATACCATGTACTTTCCAGGGGATTACACATAAATCATTAGTACCAGAAATACTGTACGTTTAAGACTACTGTACAGTATATACTGTATATAACAATAACTACAAAACTACATTGGAGGCGAGACGGAAGCATGGAGACGGAGCATCAATTTATTTTTTACGTGGTGAACAAAATTGTAAAAAAATATTTTAAACGAGGACTTAAATTCATTCAGACAACGTCCTATTGCACATTCAAACTTACCTGCAACTTATCTTTAGATGAGAGAGCTACATGTCCTCTTGTGTGGTAGTCAAAGAGCAATGACCTATTCATCAGGGTCACTTTGCACCCACCTGACAGGTCCTCAGTTTCTTGGATCAGGCACACTTCTGTGTGCGCCATGATATTCATCTCATAATGGTACAGTACCTTTAACACCACAGATTGTTGACTGAGATTACAGTAGGGTCTCAACATCTGAGAGTTTAACATTCACAAATGTGCGTATTTGTTTTCTAGTCTGGTCAATAGGGTTTTGGATGAAAACAGAGAAACTGGAAACTGGATAATATATTATTTTAGTCTGACCCAGGTGTTTTCATTGTGTTGACAAGTTTCATAAGCTTTTCCATTGCTTTTACCAGATCTAAGAAATTTTTAAACAAGGAAGCAGAGGACTGTCTTTAGATAAGAACATACTGCACAGTACAATGTTACAAACAAGAAAAGGTCATTTGACCCATCAAGCTCATTTCTTAGTTTGTAATTAAAACTTGATTGCAGGATCTCATCCTACCATTTCATTTAAAAAATATGGCTGAGTATCTTGTACCAGACTCCCACAACCTTTTGGGTAAAGAAGTGTCTCCTATTTTCTGTTTGAAATGCACTTCCACACATGCAGTTTCCACTTGTGCCATCTGGCTCATGTTTCACAGTTCATTTTGGAGAAGTCCACTGTGCTGCCTTTGTCAATGCCTTTAAGGAATTTGTCTATGACAGTCCTGTAAGTCCCAGAACATACAGTATCTGGTTGTTCTACATTGGACTGAGCATCAATTTATTTTTTATGTTAACAAAATTGTAAAAAATATTTTAAACGAGGCCTTACTTGTGTGTTGTACAATTGCGGTATTTTTATAGCTGGGCGTTTCCCATTTTGTATTTATAGTTTATATATTTAATACATACATACAGTAACCTAAACTTGTCTACAATAAATGTTACCTGCCAGGTGTTTCCCAGCCTTGAATTTTATCTGAATATTTTATCTGAATTTATTTGAATATTCACCCCATATCTGTACCTTCTGCTTTCTATTTAATAACTGATTTTCAGTTTACTCATGTTTTTCTAAATACTTACTGTCTGCAATTTAGTCTATAATTCGTTAGTTCATTTTGCTTAGCCTTTTTATGGATGGGTACTACATTAGCAATTCTCCAGTCCCTGGGTACAGCCTCTGTCTTAAGTGACTTTTGGAAGAGTTGCATCAATGGCTTCTGAATAACATCTCTTTCCTTGAGTACCATTGGTAAGATGCCAATGGGCTTTGTTCTTTTCTGCTGAATTGAATAGTTGATTGGTTACAAAGCCTTGGCCAGTATTTGTGCTTCCATGCTGCAAAAAGCATTGCTCAACCCTGCTCAATCACCAGTGTCAGCTCCCCCTTCATAGAAGACTGTTTAAATTGCATACCATCCAGTGTACCCAGGGAGAAAAAAGGCTTCTGATTCCTAGCAGTAATGTTTAGTAAACAAAGAAAACAAGGACACTTAATAATAATAATTGCTTATACTTATATAGCGCTTTTTTGGACACTCCACTCCACACTCCACTTGTGAAAGTATGGGGATACTGCATGTCAGCAGAGCCTAGACTAATGCAACCATCTGCAATTAATTCAGTTAAGTCAGAAATGGTCCTTACAGTAAGTGCTACAAGTTTGTGAAAATGAATTTTCATTTCAAATGATCTCTAAACACCTTAACTGAACAAAATCTGGCCTTGATGATTTTAGGGTGACCAATGAAACTTACTAGTTTGTCGCTCTCCATGACAAGAGCTAGCCACACTGGTACTATATAGATTTTCTTTTCATTACATATTTTACCCAATAAAAATGAAATCAATTTTGCAATGAAAACAATACTTGCAGAATCTTATGCAAACCAGTAATAGCAACAGGCCTGCCAAGCAGGCACCTATTCAGGCATTACCGCAGATCAAGCTTGCTGAACGAGAGAAAGCGGAGCAAAGAGAGCTGCAGTAATTCCAGGGATGAGCCTTCACCTTACTTCAATCAGTAGGATAGCAGAGGTGCAGAGAGGAGACAAAGGTATTAAAAACTGGGAAAAATCTGTGAGTGGACAGGAAAAACAACTGCTGCCACCTCTCTCCTGAAATCAATCCTTGGCAGACATGACAAGAACCACTGGAAGGTGCTTATTGAGGACAATGATGTAAGATCCATACATCTCAGAGATGTAATACTTTGTTTTAAAAATCACAGTCTTAGTCTGTTATGAGTTTCTACATCACTTTCAATAACCACTTCTATTTATGGTCATGGTGGCCCAGAAGTTTATCAGGGGAAGCGTTGGGTACAAAGAGCATTACACCCTGCACCCCTAGTTTCTAAGTATTTCACTTAATTCTTATCAGTACAAAGTTAACATTCTAATACTTTTGTTTCAAAGATGTAGTACAATTGCAACAGATAGCTCCTCTGTTATTCTATTTTATGCTAAACAGGATACAAGCCCTTTGCAGGGCACACATTAGACACAAACACACACTCACACCAGGGACAAGTTTACAGAGACCAATTAACCTACCAGCATGTCTTTGGACTGTTAGAGGAAATCAGAGCACCTGCAGGGAACCCATGCAAACACATGGAGAGGATGCAAAACGTAGGCAAATAGTAACCCAGGAACTGAACTCAGTGTCCCCATGCTGCAAGGCAGCAATGATTTTCCGCTAGGCTACCCCTTGTTTCTACATACTGTAGTTCACTTATTCTTATCACTACAAAGTTTACATTTTTAATCCTTTCAAAGGTATTAAGCATTCTCAACAGATACTTCATTTTATTGTTTTATCATAACTATTTACATACTGTAATACACAGCATTCATGATCACTGCTTTGTGAGAAAGTGTCATGGTGATCAGCACTACCCTTTCGTAGATGTTTGGACCTGGGTTTAATTCCAGCCTGGGGCACTGTGTATGTGAATTGACATGTTGTTGCTGCATGGGTTTTGGATTTTCTCTAGGTGCAACTGTTTCTTCCCACGGTCTAAAGAAGTATTGTTTGCGATATTTGCCCCCTGTATGTGTGTGGGTGCCCTTCAACCGACATTCTATCTAGGGTGTAGCCCTGCCTCAATCCCTTTACATGACTCCAGTTTACTGTAACTAATGAAAAAGTGGTTACTAAAAATGGATGAACAACTTTAGGTAAGCATTTAGCATTGCAGGGTTACATGTACTGTATGTACCAGTAACCTTTGTAAGTAGTGTTTCATTTGCACTAATAAGTGCATGTATTTAGACTATTGCAGATACATACTGTAATTCCAAGAATATGAATAACTGGAATAACAGGCATTAATACAAGTGCATATGAAAATAAGTGCTTCATTTAAGCACACAAATGTGGTATTTGGTTTCTGAAAAATATCAGGTTCATACTAATTGTAATAAACCAACTAATTTAAACCCAATGATTAAGCCCATCTCAAAACATTGAAAATAGGAATAAAGATAAGGACCATTAAGCAATTACTCCACCTTGTGGTTAATAACACTAAATGTAAAGGTGGCTCCCCATTCTGTCTAGGACTCAGAATGGCCCACAAAAAGGAACCAAGTCAAGACTTATGCTTCAGTATTATTATTTGCATTCAATAATCTACTGTGAATATATTCTATAGTATAGAATAAAGAGACTATTTTTTCATTTTTCTTTTACATACACTTTTTTATTATTGAAAGATGAAAATTCATTTCAAGCATGAAAAAAAACATCTGATAGTACTGCTCGTACTGTATAAATGTTTGCATGAGAACAAAGGTTGAGGTGGTTGTTAGTCACCTTAGTTGACCCTAGAGAAGATTTGCCCTCGTCTTTCTGAGGAGCAAAAGCGTATCAGTTCAGTAGTATTGAATTGAATCTAAAGAGAGCTACATTTGAGTGGAGATTCTGTTTCTTTGACCTGGGCTGAAACAGAGATCTTATCCCAAAGAACCTTGTGAGAGATCAGATAATGTGATATGCTGTTTTGAATCATTATTTTCTTTCATATATTTAAATATTTTTTTCCTCATTATATCAATATTACGGGTTGCTTTCCTAAAATTACATTACAAATCCAGTTCAAAGCAAGAGAATCAATAATTACTGCATTCTCAATTTTTTCTGAACACTTGCCTGTTTCTGGACTCCTTCTGACCTATTTTGGATTCCTGCACATCCTGCTAACATACTGATGACTTATTTGAACAGAAACATGCTTATGTTATACTCTTTACAACGTAAATTGTAAATTAATAAGCAAAAAATAAAGGATATACTATCTGGAGAATCCATACACAGATCCCTCTGGCAATTCTGTAGCTGCACACCCAACAAGAAAAGAAAAAGAACTGTGCACCAATCTCCATCTGAGTTAGGTCAAGACAAATGTATTTGAAATCCTTAAAAACAGTAATACTTGTTCAGGTGTGAGTTTCAGTACTGATGTGAAGTTTGCAAAATACAGTAAACAGGTGAAAAAAACAGAAGTTGACCACAAAAAAGAAAAACAAGTTAAAGTTTCTCACGACTGAGTTTCTCACAATTAACAAAATGCTTACATTTATCCAGACATTCATGATTCTGCTTTTATGAATAAATTACAATACTAAAGGAGCTGAAGTACAGATTATGAGACTTTTCACTTCAACACTTCATATAATTAAGAAACGTTACTATTAACCTATACTTTTACGTGAAAATGAGAAACTGCACATAAAGTTAACCCTTTATACACTGTTCAGTAATTTTACCTGAGACCTGCCAGAAACAATATGAAGAAAACTCATTGTTTGGAGAAAGAGACATACATTAAATGTAATTTGAATGTATACTTTGTTCTGCCAGCTGCCTCTAGCAGAACCACAGGACATTACAAAAGGGATGGGTATGCCATCTGATGGAATTTCTCTCTAAAGGTTACGGAACATCAGTTGTTCCTACTTTGAGGCCTTTTACTTACCAGGGCAGACTTGCCTGTTACTGTGGTTCCTACTGTGCACATTCTATACCTCCTGTTTTCTACAGTCCCACCCTCCCAACAACCAGACCCAATCCACCCAAAACCTAAAAGTATCTGAGCTAAAGAATGCTGCAACATTTTATAGTCCTACTGGTTGAAAATACTGACTCAGGTATGCAGTGCCAGTTGTGCAGTCACATATTTATTTTAGAGTTAAACAACTTTCACTCATATTATTTTGTTACTGTAATGCAAACTCTTAAGTGTTCTGAAAAAAATGTTTCACTTCTGCATCAACTGTAATGTGCTACAGCAAGTAAACATTGCAGCACAAAGTAGCTTTACAAAGAAGCCCTAAGAAATGCCTTCTGAAATTGGGAAGGAGAAGCTATACTGTACTGTCTGTACAACACAACCGAACACTGAAATAGTAAAATATTGATTTTTTTTTTTACTGTATTTATCAGTTACATCTTGTGCAGTTTCACTACCTTCCTTCCTCTCAAACAGCTCTGGCAAGATTTTCCAGGCTGTTTTTGCTAGAATAGTTAACAAGACAATTAAAAATTAAACAACAAATATTAAAACTGGTGAACACGAGTTTCTAGATCTGGAACATGAAGTTAAATTGCAGTATTTTAAAAATGCAACATGCATTTCTTCCCCTAAACTTTAATCATACAAAGTTAAGCAATTAAGAAATGAGAGGCAGTTTGCTGTCTGTAAAAAAGGTTAGAGCTCATGTTTTTATGGTCCTTGTTACTTCCCGAGTAAGAAATGACAACATGTCTGTCCATATACGTGTCAAGAAATGTGAACTGCAGAGGTATTGTGCTCAGGCATAAGTCACACAGGCATTACACTTTCAATCACATAGCAACGTGTTCTTATGTTCTACATTTGATACAGTGAGTAAAAAATACTATAAATATTAATCCAATCTTGCTTTTAATCAAAAACTTTATTACAGGTCTGAAGTGGTAAAATTTGTAATGCAGTATTCTACAAGATTGACATTGAGTTATTTTCATTAATACAAAGAAATATCTTGTTAATTTGGCACGATATTAAAACAGTTTTTCAGAGAATAAAGTGGAGCATCTTGGAGGCAATTAAAAACTTTCACTTTTCATTTACTGAAAAAAAGTGATTGCATTTAATCTGTAGAATTCATATTAAATAAGGTACCTTTGTTTTAGTCTGAGGTGTATATCAGCAACTACCCGAGAACAACTCAGTATTGTGAAAATGTTTTATACATAACTTTTTGTAAAAAAAAAAACACATTGAAAATTATTAAAGTGCAAATAGCACACAAGACATACCCATTTAAAAATTCCCAAACTAAAACACTGCTATACCATAAGGCTATTATTATTTATTTTATTATCATTATACAATAATCATTAGAAGTTTGTGGAACACAACCACAAAGAAGAAGGCTACATGCTGTTGGATCAGCGGCCACAGCCAAATGTTTTATTCCATTCCTCATACAGCTCTAAGTCTTTGGAAGAGACACTGGGGCGCACAGTTTTGAGAGCCTCCTGGAAGTCTGAGTAGAGGATGGGGCGAACCTGGTCTGGTGTAATTGTGGCAATGTCTGTAATCTGAATGCTGCGGATAGGACCAAGAGCAGCCTCCCGACACAACTGGGTCATGTCTGCCCCAGAGAAGCCTTCAGAGCTTTGGATGACTAGCTCTAGCTCCTCCTCAGTGAGTTCACAATTCTCCCGTGACATCAGGTTTACAACTATCTGCTTTCTGGCCAAGGCAACAGGCAGAGGGATGTAAAGCCTCTTGGCAAGTCTCCTTCGAGCAGCCTCATCAATCTCCTGGGGACGATTGGTGGCCCCCACCACTAGGATACGTTCGTCAGCAGAGGTACTGGCCCCGTCGAGCTGCACCAGGAACTCAGTCTTAATTCTACGGGAGGAGTCATGCTCACCATCCACTCTCTGGGACAGCAAAGAGTCAATCTCATCAATGAAAATGACAGCAGGCTGGTGGCAGCGGGCAATGGCAAACAGTGCCCGTACCATCTTCTCTCCTTCACCCACCCATTTTGATGTTAGAGAGGAAGCGCTGATACTGAAGAAGGTGGCTCCAGACTGGCACGCAATGCATTTGCCAATCAGTGTTTTGCCTGTCCCAGGAGGTCCGAAGAGGAGTATCCCCTTCGGAGGCCCTCTGAGCCCTGTGAAGATGTCTGGCCGCAGCATGGGCCACACCACAATCTCCTTGATTGTGTTTTTGGCAAAGTCCAGTCCAGCAATGTCATCCCAGCTGATAGGGGGTCCATGGTCCATGATCTCACTCATGATAAGTTCAATAATTTTTGGTTCGAAGTTCTTGAGTCGCTCATCCACAGGATGTGCATTTTCAGAGTCAGACACTCTGCTAGACATCACCCCTGCATGGCTGTCCTCCTCCTGCCTTGGCATAGGTGACACAAACTTTCCAAAAGCACCACGAGATCTGTTGGCACCCAGGGACTTTTTGACCCCAGTTGGGTGGGACACAGGATGTGCTCGCTGGGGCTGGTTGTTGTATTTTTTTTGCTGGTTCACAAACATTTGCTCCTTAGCTGTTTTGAAGCTGGTCGCACGGCTTTCTTCTGTACACTCTCCCTTGCCAGAACTGCTTTGAGTATCTTGTTCTCTTTGCTGATGTTGTCCATATCCAGGGAATAATCCCCAACTGTTTTCATTGCTCGTGCTGTACATCTTCCTTTTTGCAGAATTTGAAGACAAGAAGGCTGACTGGGTATTGTAAGAATGACTCCCACCTGCTGAAAAATGTTTTGCTGGTGGAAGGGGCCCCAAACTTGCTGCTGGATTGGCACCAAGCTTTTCCGAGTAACCAAAAAGAGGAGCAAAAGGAGCCTGGTTATTAAATGAGGAAGAAGCACAGGAGGAACCAGGATTTATGTTACTTGGTGCTGTAGCATATGGCTTGGGAGCCATCTCAGAGCTGTTTATTTGAGTATTGCAGGCTAAAGGAACATCTTTGGGTCTTAAAACCAGGCCTCCAGTACTACTAATAGCAAGAAGAGCACATTTAGGGTAACCTTTGTTCACCTCATCAGCAACCCCATCCCCAACCATCATGTTCGCATTAGCAGGTGCCACCAGAGATTTCCTCCTTTCAGTTCCAGCTTGAATCATGCTTTGCACACATTTTAGCTTTAACACGCTCTCCGCTGTAAAGGATGACTCCCACTTGTCACTGTCATTCCTCTGACATCTGGCCAGATGCAAGACACTGTCAGCATAGTTGTTCAGTCCTGTCTGTGGACTGTCAGAATCGACAACTGCAGAATACTGCTCTGTGTACTTCCTGAATAAGCTCCCAGCACAGGCCTCAGAGATGTCCGCGTTTGCCCATGCATACTGAATGTCTAGAATATGCGCACGGTAGGCATCCGCCTTCTGTTCAGGTGTGCAGGTGCCAGAGGAAATGTCAAAGGACCTCTTCTGCCATTCACTCAGATGTATTGTGCTCATGGTTGCCCCTCTCTTGCTGTAGCTCCTGCTTGGAACAGTTGTGAATATTAAATTTATAAGTTTAAAATTCTCAGTTTATTTTCATATAATAAACTAAGAGAAAAAATAAATACCAATGTGATAACAGTGTGGAGTTTTAAAGGGTAAATATATCAGATCTGACAAACTGGTTACATTTTTAAACATATTAACACTGTTGAATACAGTAACATTGTTGAAACAATGATGGCAGGAACCACATTTATCTGCAGGGAATCTGATTTTCACACAATAAAAAATAAAATTATCATGTATTAGGTTTTACAAACATTTTGTAACCTTCTCTCATTATTGTTACAAGGGATGTGTTCATTTTAAATTTGACATGAAACACCCACATAACATGATCAGGGTATCATTTCTGATCTGGATATGTGCACAATTTAAATTTACTCAATTTTCTATGTGCTTTCTCTGCCACTGTTGATATTGCTGTAATTATGTACTGGGGTAATAAAATATTATCTGTGCTAAACAGCTCCAGTTCTGCGAGTACTTAAAGCAGTAAGAATGAAAATAATGTATAATAGCAGGTGGGCTCAAGCTGAGTGCTAACCAACAGTATTTTGGTGCCTATGAGCCCATGTTCACTAGGATATTTTGAATAGAGACATGATTTTCAAAAAATCCTTTAATAAATTGTGAAAATTGAGCATTATACCATTGCTATGGAGACAGTGGATTTAAGACTGCTCAAGGTTATCTTATAAGATTGGTGTGCATTACTCCCGCTATAGGTTCAAACATGGAGAACTAGTAAATTATGATTAAACTAGAAACTTTTCTATATTTGCAACTGGAAAAATCACAGCAACGCAATAATGAAACTAACAATAGCAATAAAGCTGTTCACTTCATTAACATTTTTGGTTACTTTTAAGTTTGTGTGGGATAATTAGTTAAGCAACTGTTAAATATTTTTTTAAGTATGTTGCTTTATTTCAAAAACATTTTGAAGTCAATATTATTATTATTGTATCATTCGTTACACTGTGGCTGTGTTGTCTGTGTTAAGCTGCTGTTGCACTGCAATTTCCCTCACGTGATCAATAAAGTATCTATCTATTACAGCATCACTGTATTACAATCACACCGTTTTTTTAATTAAGCCAACCCTCACAATTATATGCATTCTTTAAATATAAATATTTAGGTAATATTTAGGTAAATATTAGGATGCCAACTAAATTTACCCATATATTTCAGGCTCCACCTCATTTTATACACAGAGGGGGGGGGGGGGAATTATCCTTAATCACCCTGCCCTTTTCATTTAATAGTTCCAAATTTAAAAAATGCAGGCCTAACTAAAGCTGCCAGTTGATGACAGTAGAAATGAATTACGGATTTATTTTAATTGATTTCGAACATGTGCTTATCGAATCTTTATCACGAGCTAGGTATTACCAGTTCTGATATTTTTCTCTATCAAAAAAGGACTTACTTCACCTAGTTTAAAAGCGCTGATGAACATACAAAGGTGTAAATCCATTTTTCTTCGAGGCAATACACAATAAATCCCTACTGCGTAATATTCACTTTAAAAACCATATCTTATCGATGTATTCATAACGTTATTCATGCAATAAATTTAATGTTTATAGAAATATTATATATACAATACAGAATTGTAAGTAAAATCCATGTAAACTCGACATGCTTGTTTACGTTTCGTTGTAGAAAGCTACCGATTTCTACGAAACAAAATCCACAGGAACACATCTCTCCTGAAAAATTTCAAAATTTTCAAACATGTTCTTGGAGACTTTTACTAACAGGTTCGTCACACATTATACAACACCGATAGTTAATGATGATGATATACTTTATATACGCTATAGTAGAAACATCTTACCTTATATTTGAGACAAACTTCCCGCCAGGCTCACTGGCAGTCCCTCAAACCAGGAGGAGACTAAACGTTCATCAGAGTAAAAGATCGACACCTAGCGGCTAAAACGCTCATTCCACACTACAGTGAAGTACTGAATTAAGTTAAATTTACTCTATACTATAATATACTATAATATAAATTTACATGCACTATGAGCAGTGTACTGTACATAGTGTCAGGCTAGCCAAAGTACAGGGCAAAAGTGATGCTGGAAACCAAATCATACAGCAATGATGAAGATAAATACTTTTGGACCTTATTGATTAAAATACAACTATACTCCTTGTTTAAGATAAAATCACTTTATTAGCCATATACAATTTCTTGCATTAGGAATTCATCTTTATTGCATACCCCAGCTTTCTCTCCATGAGACACACAGACAGGGAGAGAAGCTTGGGGTCAGAGCACAATGGCCGGCCATTGTATAGCACCCCTGGAGTAGTTGGGGTTAAGGGTCTTGCGCAGGAGCCCAACAGAGTAGGAATCCTCTTCCAGCCGCGGGATTTGAAGTAGTGAGATCAATATTTGCTGTTCTTGCAAATAGTGCCACATGAATGAAGTCCCTTCTCATATATAAGGTGCTTTTGGATTTGTTGAACACAAGTACATGATCACAAGAAACTATTAATTGCAAAATATTATACTCCGGATATCCCAGCACGATGCCCAAGAAGTACCTTCTTCCAAAAACAAAATAAAGCATTTCTGAATGGTTAGCATTCTGTAATATTTTATTTTGCTGGAAGTCATTAGGGATAACTGTTTTTTTTTCTATGTATTACTACCATGATTTGTTAACATTACATATTTTATTTTAATACCAATTGGTTTGTTAAGCCTACTAAGCATCCTTGTAAAAATAATGTTAAAGCACTGCAATGCTCAACGCGTTTGTAGAACGCAGAATGTCTAAAATATCCCCTATATTCTATCCACAGTCCACTAGAGGTCGCTCCAAAACGGTAGTATAAACACAAGGTCACGTAAAACAGCAATAGCGACTTCTAAAGGGGTTTTAAACTAAACATTTTTCTGTCGTGACTGGAGTTCAAAGTGCTGGTCAGGCATTTGACACAACTGTATAAAGCGGTGTAATGCAGATTACTGTGTCCAAGTAAATTCCATGTCCCCTAATGGAGGTTTGGTTTGAGCTGACTAGGGGATGTGGGTTTGGGTTCCACCCAAATGACCTTAATATAATCCAGCACCTCCCTTAACTTTACTCATACTGCAGGATGTAAATGACAGATGAACATGTTAAATGGGTTAGAACATTACACAATGTTGATTCTATCAGATGAAATTTGTGTGTTTACAACACATGGCACACAAGTGAGGTGCTTTACCTCCTACTGATTTGTCTTAATTTCAGAAGAGCTGGAAACACAAATTATTTTTTCAGTGCGCTGGTTTGTTGTTTTGATGTCAGTTCCTCCAACCACAACATTGAATTCTAGCTTGTCACGTGTCCAGTTGTGTTGTTTTTCCATATGATGAATTTTCTCCTGTTGCAAAACATTTGATTTACAGCATGTCTGAGCTAAAGTCCTTTTGTCTCTAACATGTAAAACAATCACTTCTGTGTTGTATAAACTGTATTTGTAGTTAAAATGAAAATAAATATTGTGGTTTTGAAGTTTTGAAAAGAACTTAAAAAATATTTTAATTACTGACAGAAATGTAAAATGATGGAAATGTTATGTCAAAGATGAACTTTGAAAAACAAAACCATTCCTCACACAGGCCTGTATATTTTTAAGAAAACACTGCTTTACCGTTCATAAAAGTAGCACATGCAAAAAGAAACCCCATAAAATCCATAATTACAGTATACAGCTGCAAAGAAACTATTCTTGTTTTTATCATATCCTTTAAAATGCTAAGAATGATAAGGCCTCCTGGTGCTTATGACACTAACTGGTGTTTTAGTCCTTCAAAGTCCTTAAATTAATATGGTTTAAATCCAGTGGGCAAATTCTGATAAACAGTAATTACTTTTTTTAATGTGACATGTCCTGTTTATATTATATATTATATTAATTTTACATGCATATAGATCAGTTTTTAATAAAAACAAACAAAACTTGATCAAAAACATAACAGTCTTAGAATCCTGCTTGGAACGGTTATAAAGAATTATTATGTTTCAACACCTTTTGTGATGCAATCCATTCAGGTTTGATTCTGTACTACGCACTGTAGTGTTCCCTTCCACTCCTGGACAAATTAAAAGGTGAGAGCTACTTATCCTTGTCAGTGTATGAACTTTAAAATTATGTTCAAGTTTATACTAAAGTTGTTCTACCCATTGATAAGTTCAAATTTAACAAAGACTGCCATGCTCTGACATTGGATACTACAGGCACCCTGGAGAAGCAACAGCATTTGAGTTGCCCTATAGGAAGAAGAAAAGCTATTAGTTCTGTCAAACCAACTAATTTACAAAACATCGCTGAACGGCCTGTCCTTCAAAAGAGATGTCCAATGACAGCATATCACCTCACAAATTACAGTGTTCCTGTCTGACATTGAATGAATTGAATCTATTGAAAAGACACCTTCCTGGTGTATTTGTATTCCAGATGGGAGGAATCGTAAAAGTAATGTATTGAATGTATTGAAAACATCTATTATGATATATTCACATGGAGCATAGTGGTTTGCATTGGTGCCTTAGAGTGCTGGGGCCTGCAAGCCTATTTTAGATAAAGCAGCTGGAAAACAGATGGAAGGATGGATGTGCACATGGTTAAGGGGTTAAGCAACATACTGTATGGAAAATGCAATGATGATTTAATTTTGTACACATCTGAGAAACTCATTTATTCTCCTAGTCATTTGACATTGTCAGACACAATCATTAGTAGGCATAATTTAACGATTTAATGTATACCAAACAGATCAAAATTGCAACAAATAATATACTACCGGCAGGGACTAAGGATGAGGAGAATATTTCTCTTCTGGTAAACTGATATGCCTGACCAGCAAATTTATGAATTACCTGTAACACAATCTTCCCAGGTGCACAGCAGTTCCAGAAAAAGAAGGGCAAATTGAATTGTTACAGGTACTGTATAATTCATTTTTAGCACACAGCCACCAACTTCACATTCGCCTGCTGTTGTAAGACTTAAATCACTTATGGCCATATTCCTGCAGCAATCCTACTTGTGGAGACAGTCATGCAGCAGGCTGCAGAATGTGTGATTGGAGAATCCTCTTGCACTCATTGATGCCACTGCAAAACCTGCAGGTGCCCAGCAAGCCAGGATTTGCACTTTGCCAGAAAGCTAAGGGAGTCCTTACCGACCAATCCCAAATCTACCCTGGCAGCACAACTGTGTTGCTGTTTGAGGAATCCCTGTCCTAGATGGCCACTGACATGAACTAGCAGTCTCTGGAGATGTTATTTTTATTTATGATACAAACCCCGTTACGATCTTTATGTAATGGAAATGGTTAGCTCTTCAAAGGGGTGCAAGCATTAGTAAAGTAGTCAAATTAGTACAGTAATGAGAAATAGAATAAATGCAGTTCTTACTTTGGCCCATCACATTACTTCTAAATGTATGATCAGTAATGTGGATAAACACATAAGTGTTTGCTCTATTTTGCAATAGAAATGTGTAATACTGTACATAAGGATATTTACACAGTATTTATACATTATAATACAGACAGTGTATATTCCTATATATAGAATATTTTACAGTACATAATCATTTTTTATTTTTATTTAATTTTATGACTGAAAGGAAAGATGTATTTTCATATTTTCTTCTCGTTTTAGTAAAAGAGAAACTTGCTCCCACAGTATTGACAAAGCTTATATGATCATTTGTTACACTCATGGCAGGTCTTGTTTGATCAATGCTGCAGTAACATTCTACAGTATTTTGAATAAACAGATAACAGCATTAAAGACATGTATGCT
The DNA here is from genome assembly GCF_040954835.1 of Lepisosteus oculatus. Classification (NCBI taxonomy): domain Eukaryota; kingdom Metazoa; phylum Chordata; class Actinopteri; order Semionotiformes; family Lepisosteidae; genus Lepisosteus; species Lepisosteus oculatus. Next base: position 25,162,134 of record NC_090705.1, read on the forward strand.
TGCCTCCAGGCTTCATAATCCTAAGACACTGTGAGACACAACCAGATTTTAAGGTTGCCCTTTAAATAAAATTAATGTGAGCACCAAACCTTTTCCAAATCAATGTTGTTGCTTAATTTTAAAATGGTCCTACTGTACACCCATCCATCCATTTTCTATAATCTTTATCCAATTCAGGGCCACAGAGGAGCTGGAGCTGATCCAACCAATCAACACATGAAAGGTAGGGTGCACCCTGGACAGGATACCAGTTCATCACAGGTCACACATACTCACATCAGGGCTAATTTTCCAGGTAGCCAATTAACTTAGCAGTATGTCTTTAGACCTTTGGAGGAAACTGGAGTATCCAGAGGAAACCCACACAAACAAGGGGAGAACATACAAATTCCATGTAGGTAGCACTCCAGGAAATGAACCCAAGGCCCAAGCACTGTGATGCTAACCATAGTATCACTGTGCCACCCACCATAGTCTGACATGATTTTTTTTAAATAAAAAATGGCCTAAATTACAGTCTGCTAATTAAATAAGTAATTGACTACACTGTTTATTTTACACATTAGCATTTTAGATCATCAATCAGTACAAATAAGGTTAAGAATAGCTTGCTGTTTAAAAAACAAATAGCTGCATATGATGCAAAGTAAAATGGAAAATACACATTATTCCAGACTTTTTATTTTTTCACATTGATCAGTAACTGTACAGGTATATAATTACTGTGTGTAATTATGTAGCAATATCAATTTAGTAATGATTTAGTACTTATTCTGTACATTAACTGAAATACTGACTGGGGATTATGGGGCAAGGTGACAATCCTAACGAAGTGGTTTCTAAACCACTGGTAATGACAGAGGTAGTAATGCAATGCAATGGGCAGTATAACAAAGGCAAAGTACAAAGACTGTCTGTGGATATTTATTGCTTTTGATTTCAATTCAGAAATAAACACTCAAGAAACCATAAAACAAAACAATTACAAATGACAAGCCACCTAATTAAATTAAAAGGTATTCAAGCTCATTCAGGTGTCCATTCTATGATTTTTCAGTTCACTTCAACACCTCTGCTTTTATCCAGTGATACATCACTATTTCTTAGACCCACTCTCAATAGTTTGTGTTTTGGATTAAGCTTTGTTCTGGATCAGCAGCAGTTATGAGGATGCAAGTTCAAGTGAATATTCAGACTTAGAAGCACATAAGAAATGCTTAGCTACTACGTTTCCTGATTTCATCAAACTGAAACAATCAATAACCACACCGATTCCAAGGAAACAAAGTACCAATTACAGAGATTCAATGGAACTCTTTCACCTTTAAAAACAGACAACATATATTCTAAATACGTTTTTTGGAAATCAAAGCAAATCAAATAAAAGCAAATCAAGATTTGGGGCAGATGAAAGAAATGCAACAATCAAAAAATATTACTCTATATTTAATGGAAACATAATAATAGGAAAAGCTATTACGCTTAGAGACAGTAATAGTGAAATGATATTCACGCTGTGCAATACACTCATCTGGATGCAGCAGTACTCTGTTTTTTCTCTCATGACCCTGAGAAAAAAGAATTTTAGCATAAATGGACAGTTGCAGGGACTGTAATTGTGAGGCACATAGGAATTTCTTTGGTACAGTGTGCCTTACTTATATTGGAGACTTGCCATCATGAATTGTTACTAACCTTCTTCCAATTCTGTAGTTGATTCAAAGTTTCAGACAGGAATTAAAACTAATCATGATCAACTTATCAAATCAACGTATCAAAAGACAAACAAGCAGTCATTTTCTTAAGTGTAAAAATGATGTGGCTTATCTAAGAAATTTGTATTTTTTAGTGCAATTTGGGGGGGGGGGGTAAGTTTTGTGAGTTGCTTTTCATAATAAGCAATTTAAAATAGCTTTGTGTTATAAATGCTTTTTCAGATTTGCTCAGGATATTAAATGTATGTTTTTCATCATTTATTTTTCTATTATAGCCTGTCATAACAGATTTCTGAAATATCAATACAGTAAAGCAATATGCAAATCCCTCCTCAGTAGATTGCACTGATTAGTACTTTGGCAGTTGCTGTTCCTGACTTATTTGTTAGGAATCACTACGGAGCAGTTCTTTCTTTTTTTCTGATCTCATTATACAGGGTTTTCCTGGAGGGCCGCAGAGCAACAGGTTTTAAAGTTTTATATGGCTCCCTAAACCTCTATAGAACCTTAAGAGATCAGAATCCAATTCAGCCAATAATTAGCTCAACTGCCTTAAAAGGTGAGATGGAATTAAAACCTGCAGACATGGTGACCACCCAGAACCTGAGTTGGCAACCCTGTGCATAACAGCTTAATTACAATAATTAAAATAGTGAAGCAGGTACACATTCCCAAGGTCTTAAGCAGCGGATGAGGTAACACAGACAGAACTTGTAAGAATGGAATTGTATGTCTGTGTTCATAAAGCATATGTTCACAACTCCAGTCCTTGAAGGCTAGAATCCAGCAGGTATTCTAGGTCTCTTTAAATTATCAACAGCTGAAGATCTTTGAAAAGAAACTGGTCCAATTAAGCTAATGATTAGCTCAATTATGTTATTGAGAACAGAGGAGGAACAACAGTCTGCAGACACTACTACCAACTTGGACTGGTATCGTGCACCACTGTCATAAACAAAGCAGCACAGAATTAGAATCAGTGGTACCTTCTCAAATTTCATTTCTAACTCTGTGTCTTAAAGACTAAAAAAACTATTGGTTGTGCACTTTGTTAACATATACAGTATGATATGTCATATCCGAACAAATACTGAACAATTAATGTGATTGATACCTGCCTAAAATAACTTTTGGTGAGCATTCTCCTAAATTCAGCATAATGGACCTAATGTACATCAGGGGTGCACAACTGCAGTCTTGGAGGGCTAGAAGGTTTCTAAACACTTAAGTACTAATTTAACTCAATTTTTGTTAACTTGAACAAGTTGAAGCCTTTCCTTGTTTTTTGAAGCTTAAGATTTAAAGAAACTTTTAAAATTTGCTGGACAGCTTCTCTTGAGGACCAAAGTTGAACACGCCTGATCTAAACTATCTTAACATTTTCGATAAATCAGAGCAGCAAGCTGAAATGCCTCTACTTTAAAAGCATTACCAGGTGCTTGCATAAGGGAGTGGACACAGGAAGTAAGGCAAAAGAGATCATTCATTATCATGACATTTCAGCTTGAAAACAGTAAATAATCTAACTTTGTGTTTTTTAAGTGTATTTTTGGTGTAATGTGTCTCCTTTCCATAATACAGAAAAGTTTAATGTTGACTTTGGCGTTAACCAGTCATCAGTGCCTTGAAGTAAATATCTAGATATGTCAAACAGAAAACACAGCAAAAAAAAATATCAATACATTTGTTGAAGATTGTGATCAGTAAAAAAAGGGCATATATGTATAAAAAAATAAGTTTCGCTAACGAGTTCAGTGCCCTGAGGGTTTTTACCACAAATGTTGTTGTGATATCTGCTTCCTTCCATAGAGAACCCTCTCTTTTCAGAGTTCAAAGTTCAACTCCATCAGGAAGAACATAATTACTCCTTGCAGGTCACGTGATCACCTCAGGAATAGTTTCCAGCTGTCAGCTTCACGATATTTAAAAAACAAAAACACATATCAGGCCTCCGAAAAATCTGGAGAAGAATTTCTTCTTCCACATATGGAAGATTCAAGGGATGTGAACTGATAGGCTGGCAGACAGGCATCACATGATGTGAGTGGTATATCTGGCAGCTCACTGGGTTTTCTGGACCCAGTCCCAGCTTTCTTCGCTGTCCTTCCTGTTCTTCTCTGCCTCAATTATCTCTTTGTACCGCCGACGGAAGAACCCCATCTGAGACAGGAGTGAAGAGAGTGAAACAGTCAGAAAAAGTGAACGAACGAAATAACACATACAGACAACAAAATTTAAAGAGACTATGCTTAGAGCCTCCCTTTGTAAGTACAGTTAAGGAAGCAAGGTTAGAATATGTAAATAGAACAAGTAAATTCAGTTTCATTTCTGTCCAGTGCTTTTTTAGATTTGCTTTACCTTCCAATACTTTAAGTCAGTATTACAATCAAAGAGTCTGAGGCAATGAGGCAAGTTTGTAATTGAAAGTAAAATAAAATTAAATAAATATGCAGAAATACATATCTAAAGAAAGGGTGACATAGTGGAGCAGTGGCTAGTATTGCTGCCTTGCAGTGCTGATGACCTGGGTTCAGTTTCAGACCTCTGAGGCTATTTGCATGTGTGGGGTTTATACTGTATGTCCTCCACTGTGTTTCTGTGTTTTGTTTTGGGTGATATTAGTACAGTACATTGAACGTACAAATACTTCTAGATTTAAATAGGTGTGAATATTAAGAAACAAAGTCATATTTTTGACATACTATAATCATCTTTCACATTCCTGGTAACTCTAACTCTGCATTTTTTCCAGCTGAGTTGGTTGCTTAAAGAAGAGTACACATGCTCTTCTAATTGACCATTTAAGTCTACATATACTGTAAAACATACAGCACTGTAGACCAGAATCAGTGTTGTAGACCCCTGCCATAGGACAACAAACACTGCTCTACAGGTGGTCTCTCATGCCTAGCTTTGAAGAACCTGGATCTCAAAAGAGCTTGTCTCCTTCATCCACAACTGTTTATCTGTATTTCACTCACATTACAGTTTATTGTTAAAGAGCATTTTCAAATCCTCCAGGCATGTCCTTAAATCTGTACCCAGGATGTTCTGTTTTCACATAAGCATAAGGCCTGGATTTGAAGGATCTTCTGTTAAACAGATTTATTTTCCCAAGACTCAAGTTCATGAAGTAAAATTGTATCCCAGGTCAAAGAATTCCTGGGATCATCTGTGGCATTCCCAGTAAAGAAATTAAAGCAAAGAAAGTTTTTTTGTATTGTGGACATCAGTGTGATACACATTTCAAAGTTCCCTTTGAGTCCAGCGATGACCAGGAACTTTAATCTCCGTGAATAACGTGTAAATTATTACCAGGTCTGTTGCAGAACATTTTATGCCTATTAATGGCACACCATCTATATTTCATGGACCCACAGGCAAAGCTCACAACAATATGGAATTTTAACATCTGAAACCAGTGGATTAAAACAGCCAAACACTGAAACCTATAGCTGGCATGTAATAACAAACTTTTAGATGGCAGAATGCAGTAGGAAAACAGCACATGCAAGTTAGATGGTACAGAAAAAATTACAATGTTAAAGTAACTAGCAGGTTTTATCAATCATTATCTTCTTTCTTTTTAAACCATTTTTTAGATTTTATATTCACCACATTATAACTGACATTTATAGTATTTGTTTTTAATGTTATCTTTATACATGGTACCTTCTTGCTCAGGCAGTATTTATTAGGTATTCTTGAAAGTATTAAATATTGACATTTAATTTTTAGGATCTGTATAATAGTGTGTTATATGTTCTCTTAGTTTCCTATAAACCAAGTGCCATTTATTATGAATGCAGCATGATACACTATATAATTAAGAACCTCAGGCTGCTTATTGATTAAGCCAAGAGGTAATTTAAAAAAATACATACTATATTTGTAGTTAAGCGAGCTCTAAAGCATTTTACCAGAAACATTACATACCTGAACTAAAAAGTATTAGCACATGTGCCTTTAATAGTACTATAAATATGGGAAACAGCCGTTATCTGATTTCCCACGTAGTAATGAGTGTAATGCACATTGCTTTTAAATGAAGGAAAGCCCCTGTAAAACACATGTTCTGAAAAGGATACATTAATTCAAAATTGTTCTATACATTGTATTATATATCTGAGATACTCTATTTTCTTTAAGAAGACTTACTGTATGTTGGAAGATTTTCATTTTTAAAAATGTAAAATCTTTATACTAACAATTAAAGAATGGCTTTGTATGACTAATTTGAAGTTTGGAATTTTGACCCTTTCCCTCTCCAAAACAAAACATAACAGGTTTATGTTTAAAAACATTTTACGTTACATGTACGGAAAAGTTTACATTTTTTAAAAGTAAGATGAATTTATTGTAAAGTTCCTCAGATTTAGGGCAAAGTACAACAGTGCCATAGGCAAACTGAAAAGTAAAAGCATATGTATTCTAATATACTGTAATATCATACTGTATAACTCATGTACACTATGATATACTTGTTACTGTAACAAATAGATGACATAAATTTTGCAAGTGAGAACTGTTCATTGTTTTAGGGAGTGTGGAAGAAGCTACCCAGCCATGTTGCTGAAGCCAATATCCTGTTTTTTTTTAAGACATGGCTACATGAGATCTTTGGCTCAATTAGTCACTAACTAGCAAACTGGCTTGATGGGATGAATGACTTTCTCTTGAGTGCAACTCTTCGTATATTCTTATGAATATCATTGTACATTTGCTTCTGTTTCATTAAAAGCTCTGCCGCTGACTAAAATGATTGGTATAATAGAATACCTATTCATGAACATTATATTTACTCTGCTGGAGGACTGTCACACAGACATGGCAGTTTGATCTCCTTACCTTCCAGAGCAGCACAGCCAGCAACAGGAAGATGAGGATTCCCACAAGGAGGCTGATGGCGATGATCCAGCCAACCACATAGCCTCTTGGCTCTTGATTGTGGAAAGCCTCAAATACCACCTGAAGCATAGAGCAAATCAGCCATTAGTGTTACTATTCGTACAGTAAATCCCATCACTGCACTCTAGGATAATAATACTATAAAAGCTTAGACCCACACAACAGCATATTTAACATTTTGCAAAGAGCCAAGACTAAAAAGTATCAAATGTTCTCCACATATCACATACTGTATAATATACACAAACTGCATTTTAAAAGAACATTTCTACAAGTTAGCAGAGAAGCATTCCTAAATTCAACAGGTCACATTGAGTCACATTAGTTAGGAAATTCTGACAAGTCTGTGTGCATTGTCAACATAGTGAATGGACAAAATCAAAGTCAGATCTCAAACAATAAAAAAATGAAAACAAAATAATATGCAACAATTGCATATGAAACAATGAAAAGTACAAGAATAAAACTGATATACTGCAGCACAAATAATACAAATGTAAATGTTCAACCATAGTAAGACTTTATTTAGACTTCTAAAGTGACCAAAATAGTCACTGACAGTGGTGTACAAATTAAAAAATTCTGTCCCCCATAATGCCCAGCCTGGTTATAAGAATGGACAGCACATTAAAAGCTGAGTATAAACGTCAAAGCTTAAATAGATGGTGGACTTTTTAAAGTTTTGTAAAGTAACAGTATAACCTATATTCATATTAAAAAATCAATTAATTTAACCTTAAAAAATTATGGTGTCTAGACTGTATCAAGTATCTTGACCATGGACATCGTCTTTATGATGATTTAGTCTAAATGTAGCCAGTTAATGTACTGTACTCCTCCCTAGGGACTACAAAGACAACCTAGATACATCTCAAACTTTCCCTTCTGTAATTCCCAAACACCTACTATATCTTTATTGTCTGGATTCTTGGAATCTCACAGGTTACTGGGTCATTATGTGACATAACATAGTTTGTTTTTCTTTGACAAACCAGATTGCCATGTAAGGCATAAAAACAGAAACATCTACTGTCCACTGTGACGCAATATCATTAACACAGACTCGCATGTGATAACCTCTTGGCCTGAAATGTCAATTTCTTTGAACATCAAACCTAAGGTCAACACCAAACATTTGAAGCCAGCAGCCGCATCATCTCTTGTTATATATAACAAGATATATACAGTATATATGACAACATCTCTATTTTTGGTGAAACAAAAGTAAACAGATTTATATTCATAGTATAGTTAAAAATCAGTTGGATGCAATAAGTGCTCATCAGATCAGAAGGGGAAAATTGTAAAACTTATAAGCATGAAAAATAGAATAATACCACCTGTAAGAAGGCAGAGGAAGAAGAAAGTAAAGCCAGCAGCCATATCAACCTGCAACCCACTGAAGCTAAGCAGGTACAGTACGAGCTGGGTCAGTATCTGGATAGGAGAACTCCGGGGAAAATCTAAGGACCCTGCAGGCTGTGTGGGTCCTAATGCCCCAGTATAGTGACTGGGACACTATACTGTAATAGGGTGCTGTCCTTCGGATGAGACGTAAAACGGAGGTCCTGACTCATTAAAAATCCCAGGGTGTTTCTTGAAAAGAGTAAGGGTGTAACCCCAGTATCCTGGCCTAATTTCCCATTGGCTTTTACCAATAATGGCCTCCTAATAATCCCCATCTATGAATTGGCTTCATCACTCTGCTCTCCTCCCCACTGATTGCTGATGTGTGGTGGGTGTACTGGTGCACAATGGCTGTTGTCGCATCATCCAGGTGGATGCCACACAAGCGCTTTGAGTGGAGTGTCCAGAAAAGCACTATATAAGTGTAAGCAATTATTATTATTAAAATTTTCCCACAGATGTAGCAGACATGAATAGTACTGTAAGTGAAATATCCTTGGGAGCAAGAATGTAGTAGAGGGAACAGAGAAGTGACAGCAGTGATAAACGAAGTAAAGTTCAGGGACAAAACTCTGGTGGCCTCTGATCTCGGATCTTCACCACAGGCATTATAGATAACCTTTACTCAGAAACAAATGATAAAGTATCTGTGTTTCCTTTTAATATATAAAACATTCTCCTTTCTTGCTTGTCTAGTGCAGAAGGAATATAGTAATCTTACTACAGACCTCTTTCAAAAACATAAAAAATAAAAATATTTTGCCATGTCAAAAAAAGAGTTAGCCATTGATGCAAATGCACAGACTGAAATAGATATGCTCACATGACAATAATGTAGGTCCTGACATTTGGCAGAGAGACACCCTGAGGCTGAGTGTCTGACCCCGGAACTGGAAGTTGGTCTGATCCTGATGAGAGATGAAGGCAACTGGTGGAGGAACCAGACGCCTCCACACCTCCCTGGTCGCCTCAAGGTGACCACCCCCACTCTGTGCCCGTGGGGGGAGGGGGGTAACCTACTGTAAATAACCAAGCAGTGGAGTTTTCTTTTTGAAACTCCTTAGCACAGACCTGTTATTAAGTTTTCTAATGCCTAGTGATCCTTGTTAATAGATATATGCATTGCAGTTCTTAGCATCAGTAAGAATGTTCCTCTTGTCATTTGTAAATGTTGCAGATACAGTCCTTGACAGACTGTTCCATTGTTTCATAAAATTGAAAGTTATGGAACTAGGGTGGTCGCAATACAAAATGTGTTAAGGGACCAAAAGAAGTAAAGAAATGAATTATTTGAAAGAATGGATGAATCTTGTCAGAGAAAGTTAATTAATGAATTGAATGGATGAATCCACTCAGAGAAAAGCTGAGGCCAGACCCAGCATTTTTAGCTCACCTTTTGAATTAGTGGTTAGGAGAAGGTGAGGTGGCAATGCCAGGGTCACCAAATTAAATAGACTGATAAATACACTGGGGGAAACCAAAGAGCTTATAAGATCAACACTTTGGCCTAACAGCCAAAGCTGCCACAATTTGTCAGCATTAGATTGATTGTGGGTTTTGGACCTCAAGGGAGAAATGAGTCCTTTAAAGCTGTTCAATACCAAGAGAAGGCTTTTGTGCCACTTCTCCCTAAACTTCTCCACAGTTAATTTGCATGATTGCATGAAACCACTGATTAGAATGAATAGAATGCCACTGAAAATGTACACGATGCAAAGCTTACCGACCAGCTAAAAACCTGATTAACAGATAACCCTGCAGAAAACAGGAAGGTCATCTCATCAAAATAAAAAGCATACTTGGCACTACATTCTGTTTCTTCTCTTTAAATGCACTGTCTCATTATAGCAAGTTCCTTCTTTCATCTAAACAAAAGGCAAAAGGTTGGGGTTAATATGTGCATATGTTTCTTTCGTTCTTCTCCTCCAGAAAAAAACAACAAACCCATACACGGTTGAATTGTCCTTGTATAATCCATACTGCTAAAAGCTCGAAACAAGAAACCAGCCCTGAGATCCACTTACTGTGGTGTCTTCCGAAAGCCCATTAGAGACCTCCACTGCTCCCTTGTCAACCATCACACTGCCCCTTGTTACAAACTGGATGGCAGATGAACTGTCCTGTGAAAGACAGAGAGGAGAGACAGGGAGGGTGAGATGACTCAGTGACACTGTGCAGTTAGTAAGGGATAAAATGGAAAATATACAATAGTCATGTCATATCCTAGGTGTACCTGATCAGTTGTAGCTTCAGTAGTTGTTATTTTACACTGTGGCACCAAATTAATCCATTTTAGAAAGACTAACATCACATTGTGGAAATAATTTTTATGTTTAAAAGTAAAATAAAAAATGTTAAAATTAAATAAAAACGTTCAAGAAAACTGTAAAAAAAGTTCTGCTAATTAGATATTCAGAAAGGATAAAAGTGATAAATTCTTGAACGTGACGTTTTGGGGATAATAAACTTGGGAAATAAGTTAGATTGCATTAATCCTTAATATATCCCAATGCACACATAGTACTGTTTCTTTGAAAAGATAAAAAGCATATCTGCTGAAGCTATAAATCATTAGAAGATAATGTTTTGTTTGAAAAAGAGAAAAAAACATCTCAGTGATGAAAAATGAAAAAAAAAAACATCAGCGGTGATATTTCACCCAGTAATTACACTGAAATGTTAATACACCATCAATAGTAAAATATTACAGACTAATATGATTATTATCAAATATATAAAAAGGTGGAAACAAATTGTTCACTTAACTAAACAAGATTTTCTTGCATTCATTGATCTACATGTTAAGCAGATGACGGGTCAGAATCAGTTACTGTAGCACTTACTCTCTTTATTATCTCTGTGTTCAGTAGCATTCGTAAGTCTATGCTCCTCATTTCTTCTCTCCCCAATGACATCAAGTGACAAGTTATCATTAGACAAGACCGACCAGGTCTATCACAGTCCTGAAATAATTGCAAAATAAATTAAAATCATTAGCTTGCTGTTCCAGTTAATCGAGCAGCATATACAGTAGTGCAAGCCTTTATAGCTGTCCAGAACGAGTATACCTGGTTATGTTGAATTGGCTGTCTCATACTTGTTTACTAACTTCCTCCAAATAAAATGTAAGACATGTAAAATGTAAGCAACTTTCTAAGACAATCATTTTGAGAAACCATATTGTCTATTTTTAAGAGTAGAAATATAAAGAATAATAAAGCAACCTAAACATAAACAAGAACAGAAAAAACACAACTAATACAGGCGCATGTTTAATTAAAATAACTAAAAAGACACAGCATATAATAAAGACCACTTCTCAGGCATAAAGAGCAGAAATCTTTATGATTGCATAAATTGAAAAGGAGAATAAACAGAAAAGATGTTTTTATAAAAATCTGTTTTAATATTACTGAGATGATGATGTCTAAAACTTTTATGGAATGTCTGTCAGCACTAATTTAATTAAAAACACATTTTATCCTAGTATCTCCCACAACAACACCACAGTTTTCAGAACACTCTACAAGGAGAAACCACTGCATAAAGCTACATATACACACATTTTGTTGTTAGGGTATTTTTTGAACTAGTGAGTAACCTAATGAGACAGAAAATAAGAAAGTAAAGAGTCAGGCATTCACACTGGCTTTCAAACATTCAAAACTTAATAAGAAAACTTAAGGAAATGTACAGTAAATGGGGCCAAATGTACTCTATCCCCATCTCAACTCAAACTCCATAGAAATCAAAATTGCTCTGTTTCCTCCTTCACGTCTATAGGTGAATTGGTGGTGGTGGAGGGGAGTCCCTATTACCTGTAAAGCGCTTTGAGTGGACTGTCCAGAAAAGCGCTATATAAGTGTAAACAATTATTATTATTATTATTATTATTATTATTATTATTATTATTATTATTATTATTATTATTATTATTATTATTATTATAGGTCCATTACGCAATATCTTACCAAGACCTTCCTCCCGGACTTGGTGAAGAAAGCAAAGATGGTGTGGAAGATGCTCTCTTTATCCTGAGGCACAGTGCAGGGTGTGGGATTGATGTGCTGCGAACAGTTCCCTCTTCCTTCAGCAACCTAGGTTTGACAGAATCCCAGATGGTACAGTCAGCATTACAGATGTAATTCAGATATTGAGAGTAACAGTGACTAAAACACCCTCCAGCTGTTTCCTAAACAGAAATGTATATTATGTTATCTAATTAAGGAACTCTTAAACTAAGCAATAAGAAATTTACAATGCTCACTAATGACATGCCTGATGTGTGACTTTTCTCTTGGACTACCACCTCAGACATCTTGTTGCCCAAGGCCAGTGATTACAAAAAGTTTGTGCTCAGTGTTTTCTCATTTATTGCTGCCTGGTGATGCCAAAGCAGTTGTCTTGAGGAAGAGGGTTAAAGGAAATCCTCATTCAGCTGGAGCCAGACAACAACACCCCCAGGTTTATTTACAAAGCAGTTCCGCGTAGGGAAAGGGAGAGCAGAGATATCTGTCAAGGCCCCCTTTCAGAATACTGATTCATGGTGATGTTTCTCACATTTTGGCTCTTAAAGTCTAGACCTCATGGGAGCACTAACTGTTTTCCCCTTTTTTCTGCCTTTCCTTCCCAGAAGCCAGGTTTAAGGTTCCTTTGGGTGGAAATGCAGGAATTTCATGGTAGTTTCTCCAGGCTCACCATTGTTTGTTTTTGTTAAGACCATGCCTATATATCTGTCCTGAGGTCTGCATTTTCAGCAGGATTTTATTACCAGTCTTAGCAGGAGGTCACGCAAATGTATCTTTAACTTTTTTTCTTCTTTTGAATAACAGACAACCATACTTGGAAACATTCTCTTCAAATCCTCTTACCTCCTACCCACCAGACTGTTGGCTGGATCCTCCAAGATTCTTATAGTACTATAGTGCAAACAGACTATTTTGAAGGTCAACAACAAATAAATCTCTTCTGGTGTCTACTGTATGTAGTTCAATTCTACAACACTGTCAATAACACTGTATGAAGGGCTGAATATACATTGTACTGTAACCAATCAATATTAAACACTTATAATATATTATTTATCATAATGTATTATAATTGAGAGAAGGCACAATCAATATTATTATTACATATATGTGTGATACAGTATATGTACATACATGTTTACATATTACACATATACAGTATGTTACATATGCATTCATTTCTACATATAGTTTAAGGAAAAAATGAATATGTTCCAATGGCAGGAGAAATAAAATACTATATAAACTCTTCAATACACTGTTTGACTTTTGATATAAATGTAGAAATACTGAACTCTGTTTCTGAATCCTAGCTTTGGTGTCATTAATACCAAAAGGGCAAACCTGGTGTGGTCAGAAAAAATGTGATGACCACCAACAGCTTAACAGGTGGATAATACAGTGGACACCAATGATTTATAGTATTGAGCAAAAGAGTTTGGAAAGGAAAAAAAGGCAAAGTAAAACAATTGTTTATTTCTCACAACTAAACCTCAAGGGAGGACTGGGAAAAAATACAAAGTGTTTATGACATTAATAATCTGGTACCATAAAAGAACAGATTATAAATGTATCTTAGGCACCACTCTTGCTAGAAAGTATCCATGATATTGGGTTCAACAACCATGTATAACGTGTGTCAAAGCAGATATGTTGAAAATAAAAAATATATATATTTTGTATTTTTGTACCACTGATGTAGTCAATTGCAGTGGTTAGCTGCAATATGAGCACTGATGAGAAAGTGGACAGAAACGTGTGGTGAGCACATACCTCTGTGTCAAGTAAATGGAACATGTCTGCCCCACTGCCAACTAAGCGATTAGGAATCCGAATATGAATGGTGGAGCCAGGCAGGCTGCTGGGTCCATTGTTTATAACCTAGAGGAACAACAGAAACAGTTTTGGAGAACACATGATTACACAGAGATATAAAAATAAAACAGATAAAAATTATACAAATACTTTTTATAGCACAGCTGTACAACAAAATGAGCAAATCTTCATCTCTTAGTTTACCTACGTTTGTTTTATTATGCATCAAGACAATAACTAAGATATGATTACAGTATACTTTACAGATACAGACATAGAGTATTTTCATGGTACACTGACTATGTTTAAGCCCCTGTGAGTCATAATTAACAGTAAAACATATGCAAAGTGATACTTCAAAAATATGAACAACTCATATAAACAATATGTTATTTGGGTCACTTGTTCAGGAAGATACAACACAATTAGGAATTTTTCTTGCCAAAGGAACTAAATCTGGGTCATTGGCACTGTTTTCAGCAAAGGGCTGAGTATATTTGGCAATAGTATGTTTTCCTGTTTTTTTAAAAAAACACGCTATAATTAGTTTAAAGGAGATCCAAATAATTGTGTACAGAGGCATGAAATTGACCAAGAATTAAAACCAGCCAACATATAGGAAGAAAAGTATATTCTTCCCAGTGACATTTTTGTGAATGTCATATTTTTGCAGGAAGAAAAAACATTTACAAAATATGTACTCTGATTGCACAACCATCACCAGTATACTTTCAAACCCTGTCAATTAAGTAAATGTTTTGGTTACTAAGAACTAAGTAACAGTAAATGCAAAACATGACAACAGAAGCTGTTATCACAACAAACAAGGCTCAGTATTGGCCATTCATGAACCACACTGCACCACTATAAGCACAAACTGCACTGTACCAGAGATTAAATTTGTGTCAAAATAAAATTTAATTCTGCATTATGGAAACTGGAAAATGCATACTTGTCCATTACTAAAATAAAAATAAGTTAAGAACTAAGATTGGTTTAAAAAAACCACAACCTACTGTAGCTATGCCTGAAGAAGGCTTCACAGCCAAAACGTATTGGGTATTCAGCAGATAATTGATTCTAGGATCTCATTCAGTTGTCTTTTGAAAGAAACCAGGGTACAGTTTCAACAACATGGCTGGGAAGTTTGTTCCATAAACAATGCTTTAGGTGGGAAAGTGCTTCCTGTTCTCAATTCTTAATGCACTTTCAGATCACAGCTGGTGTCCTCTAGGTCATGTTTCACTTTTTATTCTGAAAAAAGTCCATTGGGCTGATTTTGTTAATGTGTAGTGGGAACTTGTATGTTTGCATTAGGTCCACACATAGTCTTCTCTGTTAAATACAAAAAAAGTTCCTTTAGCATCTCAGTATTGGAACAGCAATCTTTTGTATAATGTGGTGACCAAAATTGCACATAATTTTCTATATGAGGCCTTTCTATAAATATTCCTTAATTTAAATGCTTTTGACTATATATCCTAACATTCTTTTGACATTTTTATTGTTTCCACACATTGTTTAGAGTATGTACACGTAACCTATATTTATTTCATAAAAAGCCTTCCACAGTAGGTCAGTGCTTCTAATTTAGTATTTATTGTTTGTAAAGTATGAAAAGCCCTGCCTTATCTACATGAAATGTCACAGGTGTTTGTATAGTCTGTAATTTTATCTAAATCTTTTTTAATCAATTTTCTACAGTGCATCTTAATTCTGTAATTCTCTAATTTTGTTAATAACCCTGCAATACTCTAGTTGAATGATACACATTTAGAAGAGCAGTCAGTGGTCCTAGTACAGATCCCTTTAGAATTCCACTAATTACATCTCCCATATTTTTGCTTTCTTCCTTGACTTGTACTCTGTGTTTTCTATTATTTAGACGTCCGTCTTCCAATGCACGAGCCCCAGGCTTAAATTAGGAGGGGCAGGATTGGAGGCAGGTGCATGAAATCAGCAAAATGTGAAAGAGCCGGAGCGCCCTTAAGAGGAGGGATTACGACCGTGAAATATAGTGTATAGTGATAGTGTACAATCAGGCAAAGACCAATAAATGGCATGCTCTGTCACTAATGAATACCTCCTCTCAATTTTTTTTTTAATTCATTGGCTAATGTACTACTTGTGCCACATTTTGCTGCATTTTTGTCATTTCTAATTACTTAAAGTGTTCTATCTCTCTCACTTTTAAGTTAAGATTTCAAGTAAAGAACAAATACACTAAAAAAACATGTATTATGTCTTAGATCACAATTCAAAAATGAAAATACAAATATCCCATTCAGAGCTGAAAGTTTAAATATTTGGCACTGCAGGCAACTTAGGAAATGGGAAAGTTAACAGCTCTGGTGGTCCTTCCTGGAATGATCAGCCAAACTTGATGTGAACCCTAAGTTTATCTGTTAATCGGAACAGGGCAACAGATAGCTATTGTGTGAACTGTACTTTGCTGTTGGGTAAACTGCTTCTCAGTAATGTGTTTGAAATAAAAACTCTTAAAGTGCTGAGTATTCCTCTCCTGAGAGCTATATATCCTTGAAGGAATTTGCGCACAATATAAATTCATGCACAGTGCCAAGTCATTATTCTGACAACCTTGAGTTTGATTGGGTGATAAAATGTGTCCACTTTGGCAAAGAAAATGAAGGATGCAAAGACATGCACTTTTATGTAAACCTTCCACTGTCAATTCAAGGGGAGTGCAGAGGAGTTAATTTTCACTATCTTCTGTATATTACTTTTTTATAATATGCATTCCTGACAATAGTTACTATGATCATGAGGAAGGTTCAATAATTAAACAACAAAACATTTAATATCTGAAACATCCCATAGATTAAAGTATGCATCAGGTGAATATAAATGTGAATGTATTTTAGTTTTCTAAAAAATAAACATAAAATTCCACATACAGCTAACTCCTAACAGCTTTTTAAGTTCAAAGCAGGCAATAAAAAAAAACATTTATTTTTTTTACTTCTTATTCTCTTCTAATCAGAGTTCTACTTATGTGGACTACCCATATAATCCACAGTGGGATTTAACAGAAAGCAGGACAGACACCAACAGTAAAAAAGACAGTATTGGCCAGTCATGTTTTACCTGGAAAGTGAAATTGAGAGGCTGAAAGCTACACTCCATCTCCTCCAGCTGCACAAACCGGGCTGCCTCAACAGAATCTCCATACAGAAAGGAATCTGGCGAGACCACACTGAGAAAGACAGCACTTTGAGTCACTGGATTTGATTTGATAAAAAAACATGTTTCCAAAAGGTGGAACAAGAAATAAGTGACATGAAAAAAACAATCATCCATCCTGATGTAGATCATTTATTCAAGATATACCTGAATTATAGAAAGAAAATGATATACTCCTGGATTTTCAATTTACAACAACAATAATAATTAAATGCTAATAGGTATATAAAACACAATTCTCAACAGCAGAGTTTTAAAACTCCTCTGCAATGGAAGGATAAAGCTAAATTTGTAAAACTGCTGCTGTGCACTATATCCATACTGTAGATCTGGTGTAGAATGATGATGGGGAAACCACCTGATTTGATGGTAATCATAATGGGTAGCATTAGTTATCAAGAGCTGTGAGTTCATCCACCAATATGGCAAAAGCAACATTAATGTAATGTTAATTTTCAACAAAATTAAGACCATCCCCACATTCCACATTATGAGTCACTTTCTGTAACAATCTGCAATCAACATCATGCACAATGTGTGATTGCGCCTTACCCCAATTGAACACATACAGCCAAGTCAAGCACTGTTAACCACAAAAAACAACATTGCTCAACAGGCAGCCATATTAAAAATTGGTATAACATCCTTGTTGTCTGTGTATACCACTTCTGCAAGTTTTCAATATTTAATTGGCATGACTGTACTTCACCTATGGATGGGGACACCAAGTGTTGATCACCTAAAACTAGGAACTTGTCTTGCATAAACCACATGACCTATTACTCAGGGTGATTGGGTGATTTTTGTCTTTTACTTGTTGTTCTCAAAGTTGCACAACAGATGTATGGTACTGTATGTCAAGAAAGGAAACTGTCCTGGAAGCAATGCCCACTGACAAACATGATATTTTTGGCATGAAACTAGGCAACAGTGAAACATCTATACTTTACATTTCTATACTGTTTCAGTAAACAGTAATTTAGATAGGGATCAGTCCCCTCACAAAATACAGCACATGCAAAAACATTTACAAATGCCCCACTAATTCTAAACCCTGAGCTACATGAAAATGCTTATTGTAATCATCTAATATTGTTTCTTCCTATTGCTGCTGTTTTAATATTGGTAATACATCATTATTAAATCTATTACTGTCAAAGCCCTCTTGAGAAAAAAAAGAGTCAACAATACTCACTATGCACTTTTGCATATTTCAAATCAATGTTTCTCATTCTCTCTTTTAAAACAAATGTGCTTTAATACAGGAAAGTAAGAAAAGGCATGGAGGACAATAAACTACTCAAATAAATGGTTTCAGGTGTGAAATGCAATTTTAATTGATGTACAGTATGTAATGTATAGCCAAGGGAGACGTTATTTCATAAAAAAAAACATTGATATTGGCCTGAGTTGCTTCTACTTTTGGAGCACTTACTAATTTCTCCTAATGAAAATATTTTTATGCATATTTTAAAAGCACCTTTTTGATATGAACAATGCCATGCAAAGATTTTACCTGACATTATTTGTAAAATGATTTTGTTTACTGTTCATTTGCTTCAAATTATTCTTATCAATTTAAATCTCATTCAACTTTTACTCTGAGATTTAATTGGTTTCACATTTTACTAATAGTCACAATAATCAAAGTACTCAGAAAAATGACGTCACAAAAGAGACATTTAAGTAAACTTACAATAAAATGAAAATCCAGTTATCTTATTGTACACTGTGACTAAAGAAAAAGACGCAGCAAATTGGGGAATCAGAATATACAGTACTTTCACAATGTGAAACATCAGCTATGGATTTTGATAGAAAGCAATAATAATAATAAACTTTATTTTATATAGCGCCTTTACAGAATGACAACAACAATAAATAAAAAGAATACACAAGATAAAACACCATTACAATATACAGAGGAGACTGTGGATGGTGGTACAAAGAAAGGCAGAGGGTTGAAGAATGGAACCAGTTAAGTAAAGGCTATTCGAAAGAAGAAGGTTTTGAGTCTGGGTTTGAAGGAGTTTAGAGAAGGTGACTCTCTGATATCCTTTGACAGAGAGTTCCAGAGCTTGGGGACATAACAGGAGAGGGCCCTGTCACCCATACAATGTAGACGGGTTTGAGGGACAGTAAGGAGACCAGAATTAGAAGAGCGAAGGTTGTGAGGTGGGGAGTAGGGCGATAATAGTTCAGACAGGTACTGAGGTGCCAAGCCATGCAGAGCCTTATACTGTAGGTGAGCATGAGAATTTTAAAGTCCACACAAAATTTGACAGGAAGCCAGTGCAAGGACTCCATGATAGAAGTAATGTGATCACTTGCACTAGACCTGGTCAGGATACTGGCTGCTGAATTTTTGACATACTGCAGCTTGTTCAATGTAGATTTAGATACCCCAGCGAGTAGAGCATTACAGTCAATTCAAGAGAACACAAATGTGTTGATCAGCTTTTCAGCCAAAATTAGTGATAGCATAGGGCATAGTCTAGCAATATTTCTGAGGTGAAAAAAATATGTTTTGACAATAAGCTGCACGTGTGGGTAGAATGTTAAGCCAGAATCAAATATCACTCCAAGATTTATTAATTTAGACTGAAGCTCAAGTACAGAACCATCTACAGATAGGGTTACAGGACTGGCTTTACGAAGTTGATGGGGGGTGCCAATAAGCATGACTTCAGTCTCATCAGTATAAAGATGAAGTAAATTTTGAGTTTTTGTCAGGTTTGGTATGGATGTATATTTGAGTATCATCAGCGTAGAAATAATAGCTGAGGCCATGTGATCTTAAAAGCTGACCAAGTGAAAACATGTAAATGCTGAAGAGCAAGGGGACAGTATCGAGCCCTGAGGAACACCAGACTTAACAAGACCAATTTCAGACCTATACCCATTAAAAGAGTGACAGCGATCAGTGAGGTAAGACTTTAACTATTTGAGAGCAGTGTCAGAAACTCCAAACACAGTCTAAAGATGACAAAGTAAGGTGTCATGGTCAACAGTGTCAAAATCAGCACTGAGATCAAGAATGATGAGTATAGAAAGAGAACCAGAATCAGAAGCTATTAGGAGATCTTTAGGTACTTTGATCAGGGTAGTTTCCTTGCTGTGAAGTTGACGGAAGCCAGATTGGAGGGGTACGAAAAGGT
Organism: Lepisosteus oculatus; assembly: GCF_040954835.1. Lineage (NCBI taxonomy): Eukaryota > Metazoa > Chordata > Actinopteri > Semionotiformes > Lepisosteidae > Lepisosteus > Lepisosteus oculatus. The sequence continues at coordinate 25,182,366 of NC_090705.1, forward strand.
TATTTGTCATGAGATGGTTATGTAACTGAAATGTGACAGCACATTCTATAAATTTAGCAAGAAAGGGTAAGTTGGAGATGAGGCGAAAATTGTTAAGATTGTCGAGAGCCATGTTAGGCTTTTTTGGCACGGGGTAATGGCAGCAGTTTTGCGGACCTTTGGTACAATGCCCAAGTGAACCAGTACTTGAACCAAGTGCTCAAGGATTCATTTATAATATTGAGGACAATGGGACAGAGAGAAGAGAAACAGGACTGAAATAAAGTGGTGGGAATGGGATCTAAAATAGATGTTGTGGGATTCATGTGTGTAACTCATTTATTGAGGGATTCTGAGTCAAGAAGAGAGAAGCTGGAGAGAAGGGAACCAGAAAAGTTAGATAAGGAGGAGGAGGAATGGAAATTATATGCGTAGTGGAGAGAATGTAATGTCGGATATTGTCAATGTTGGAGCTAAAGAAATCTAAGAATGTGTTGCAAACTTTCGATGAGGCAGGTAATGTGGTGGGGCAGTGTGGCTTTAGCAAGCTGTTGATGGTGGAGAAAAGATGGCTGGGGTTGTTATGGTGATTTTCAATGATGTGAGAGAAGTAGGTGGATCTAGCACCTATTGTAAGTGGATCTATTGTAACCTTATATTCAGACAAGTAATCTCTCCAAGCCTGATAATGTACATTTAGGCCAGACTGATGCCACCTACGCTTAAGTTTGAGGGAGGCTGCCTTCAAAGATCGCAGATGATCGTCTTACCAGGGGGCAGGGTGACAGAAGGAGATGGCTTGAATTTTTAAAGGAGCAAAGGTGTCAAGGGTAGATAAAAGAGTACTGTCAAGTAACTGTATTTTGTCCTCTAGAAGGTCAGAGGAAGAGAAACAGGATAAGGAGGACAGAACAGAATTTGCAAACCTTGGGTGATCAATTGATTTCCAGTTGCGGAAATTTACGGAGCGTGAGGGGGAAGTGTTAGAAACAGGTAATTCCAGATTGAAAAGAATAGCTAAGTGGTCAGAGAAGCCTAGATCAAGGGAAGAGCAGTGGGAGACAAAAGAGTAATTGGCAATGATTAAATCTTGGATGTGTCCTTTGTTACTGTATGTGTAGTTCAGCCAGACTGGAAGACCTTGAATCAATGTATATACTAAAGTCCCCTAGAATAAGGATCCTTTTAAAGTTAAGGCATAAAAATAAGAGTAAATCAGCAAACTCACCTAAGGAGGCTTCGCTGGGTTTGGGTGGTCTATTAACTGTGGCAATGATAGTAGATTGGGGGATAGAGACATTTAAAGCAAGGCACTCAAAAGAAGAGGGAGGAGTTATAGTAATAGGACTTAAATTGTAAAAATTGTAAATAACAATGATGCCCCTGCCAATGAACTGGAAGTTAATACTAAGCAACTAGGAAAATGAACTATTAGCCTTATTTCTTATTTCCCTAGAATAAGAATATAAGAAGAATTCAGGCAATGGAGCCCATTTGGTAGTAAGATCTTAGCCAGCTGTTTCTTGAAGGAAGCAAGGTTACCGGCTTCAACAGCTACTGTATCTTCATAGTTCCAGAAATATGTAATAATTTAAACAAAGTACTTCCCTATACCCCACAACTGAAGTTTGAAGTGTTTGTTGGAGTTCATGCTTATTTATCAGAAGCATATGAAAAGAAATGATATATCATAATGTGCTAGCTATAAATATTCTAAAATATTCTAAGTCTGTCTTTGCTAGGAAAATTCATTCTTATTAAAAAAATATTGAATTGATTCCTAATGTAATGTAGAATTATTCTGTACATGAAGCTGCTAGTTATTTAACTGTCTTCTAAAATACAGTATATAGAGCAAAATTCATTTCCACACTCCAGGTACAGAAAAAAATGATTGTCTTCAAAATCATTTCCATAAGACACTACCAATCAGTCATCATTTCATTTAGATTCTATATATCACATAAAAACTTTTTAAATTCAGTCTGATTGTGTAAATTGTTTAAAAAATGCATCAGTGTTCATTTTTATCTTTTTATATTCTATTGTGATTAGCGTTAAATAACTATTTCACTTTTTATTTCCATGGTTTAACAGTTTATTACTTGTATAAATTGCACAGACCACAATAAAACAGAATAAAAGTCACACACCAAATATAACAGGATGCCTGCTTCAAAACTGAGTGAAAACAGGCAGCCATACAGAGGAACTAGCAGATAAGTGAATGTCTTTTTTTCTAAATTTTCTTTCCTTAAAACTGTCTTTCAAATAGATAAAAGTAATAAGAAAGTATGTTCTTTAATGAGCTGTTTTGGTTTATTTGCCCTCCCCCCAGGAAGCCGTTACAATTCTGTATCTCATCCTTCCTTGCTTAGATATAACACTCTGATTAATTTTTTTTAGCTTCCTTCTGCTTTAAAGGCACAAACTGAACATTTTATATAATATATTTGTTATAGTTTTATTATAGCTTGTTCCAGGTGTTTTCTAAGCTTAACAATATGTTTTGACAATAAAGTAAAGACAAAAACTGGAACCTCCCAAAATGTTATGTTATTTCATTACAATGTAAGAACACTCCTAAAAATATAAAGAATTTACAGTTCTTTTACAATATTTCTGAATTTAAAAACCAGCAATGCAAATTGGTATGTATATTTATATATATAGTGACGCCACGGGGTAGTGGCAGCCATCTTGGGTGTGAACAGCTTGTCTGGTACGTTTTGGCTCTAATTGTCTCATTACATGCACTCTCCTCTGAGAGTGGTATTGAGCATGGCCCCCCACATGGTGCTTCAGACAGCTATTGGCCCTTGGACTCTCAGGCCCAGAGTCTCCAACTCGCCTACGTCATGGTCCTCTTTGGAGTTTCCAAGCCAAGCCCTTTGCTTGTGGTTACCTGCACTCAACGAGCTTCACCCTTCTTACTGGTGAGACACTCTGTTGCAAGGAGCCTCCCTGCTCCTAGCCACCACACCTAGAGCCTCCTGCTCTTCCATTCTATAATGCTTACGGTGTCTCTCATCCCCAGTCATGCCTGGACTATCAAGGTCTACCTCCATACTCTGATGTCCTCACCAGATGCCAACAGGCTGGGCCTCACACAAAATTCACTACACGGTGCCTCACTCTTGCACCTAGATGCTTATACTAATGATCTGAGCCTTGTATCACACTTCACTACACGTGCCGAGACTCAACACATATACCCTAACCAAAATCACTCACACACAACCCCTCTGGCACCTCAATCACACTCTCCAGGTTGTGCACTCTCAGCTGTCAGCACACATTCCCTATGCCTGACCACCACCGTATTCACAAACACACTGCAGACCACCACTGTGTTTTCAACAGACAACAGAGGTATCACCTGGGGGAGGGTCCCTCTGCCACACACAACACTCTGGCATACACATTTACTCACCTGACTCACACTACACTAACAGATACAGTGGATTCACAGACAGCCCTGTTCTTATACCATAACAAGCTACTGTCCCTTTTTAAATTTCTGAGCTCTTCTAAGGCTCCTGTTTTTAAGGCTCTTAGACAGTCCCTCTCAAACTGTCACTGTTCCCGGTCCCTTCTGGGTTCTCTTACACAATTATCTACAGCTCCCTCTGGTACTGTCACTCTTCTCAGGGTTCAGCTGCACTTTCTTTCTCGCACTTATAAGGCAGACATCCTCTCTTAACAGCACCTCTACTAGCAGCACCTCACACCCGCTGCTGTCCTGCATCAGCCTGGTTCACTCAGAGCCGAACCTCCCATGTCCTCTCACATTTGCAGAAAACACAGGACTAAGATCCTAAGAGCTCGATCTCTCTCTCTGGGGAAGCATTCAACTTGCTTTTAAAACACTACCACAGCTGAGGCTCCTTAACACACATTCCATTCAGATGTGCTTACCGAGACAACACATCACTCCCTACTAAGAGCTCTCCCTCCATGTCAAACACACTCTGTATAAAACAACAATATGTACATGTAGCAAGTATATAGTAAATGCCCTCCAGATTTGTTCATACTGCCAGTAAAATAGGAAAACAAGTAAAATAAGGTAAAAAATGAAGTAAAATAGGAAAACAAAACATACAACAGGAAGGTTTATGGACTGGATAATGTGTACAGCTAAAAAAATTAAAAGGTAATTTAATTTTCTTTACAGTAGTGTACAGATTAATTCCATTTGTTGTTATTTAAATCCAGAAAACATCTGTAGTTACAATTTTGTAAATTCACACTGAGTAGGTAGGAGTAGGTGCTCCTGTGGTGCCTTGTGAAATTCTGGTACTTCTGAGAGGATATTTTTTTCCATTTCTCAAAGAACGTTACTCTTCCTTCAAACCATTTTATTTTATTAACTATTTCTGAACTGCCTTTCTGACTTCAAACCACAAATGTTTGATTAGAATGAAATGTAGAGTTGACTGGCCGAGAATATTTATTTTGTTTCATTTAAAAATGTATTTGTTGACCTGTATGTACTGTATGCTTGATATTATTGTTATGCTTCCAGCCATAGTTTCTTGGCACAGGAAACAGATGTTTGGCCATAATGTCCATAATTTCATTGTTCTCCCTATTTCACTATTCTCCCTATAAGAGAGGGTGATCTGGCAAATTCTAGTAACCACTTTTGGTGGTTAACCTTCAGAAGGGAATTTTTCCTTGCAAGCCAGCCATGAATACCACATTTCACGAAATAGATGCTGAATGGTAGTTTTCAACACTTTGTATCTTGCAGATGTCAGTTTGTTTCGGAGATCTTCAACTGCTATCTTGGATAAGTAGATGCCTCCAGAGCCGCATGTCTCACAGTTCATGGTGGAATGATACACTTGTTTTCTAGAAGGGCTGGCTTTGCACCAGTAGCCTTAAATTTCTTAAAAATGGACACTAAGGAGCAAAGTGTTATTGGATTCATCTTCAGTAGATTTGTTTCTACTCATGTCCCAGCTTATGGAGGTCCAAATCCATTTTTTGCTCACTGACCTTATGCATGATGCTACACGATACAACTGAATATCTTTTGTGTGTTACCTCCTTTTTTAAAGGCCAAGAAAGCAGAAGCCTTCTAAGGCCTCCTCATTTGCCTTAGAAGGAAAAAACTGAACGTGACTGTACAATTGATTTTGTTACAATTTATTTAAAGGAATATTTAAAAGGTTTGAACAAATGTGACCCTTGTGTTTTTGCTTTGACTTTGGTCTGAGCAAAGATAATGTTAATGTAATTTTACACAGTATGACTATGTTTTAGAATTGTTGTAAAGTAGACACATTATGTTATATGTTATAACTCTTTCTGTTATATGGTGTTTTTTGTGTCGGTTTTAATAGGGTATTAACTGAATCTGGAGGCACTGTACAGCTAGGTCTTGAATTAAGTGCTCTTTATTTGCCTGTTTTCTTTATTGGAGCTCACAAATATATACTGTACATGTACCATGTCCTAATTTAAGAAAGATTAAATTCTCACTTTAACATACCTTACCATGGTCAGCCACAGGCAACTGAACAGAGAGTCTGAGATTATACATGCTGTATATAAACAATTCACTGGCAGAATAAATAGTGACTTACTGTGACACACAAGCAGCTGGGAAATCTATCTCAGTGTTCTACCACTGTTCATCTCCTGTCATCTCACCCTTACAGTACTAAATAAATCTATAACTTTATTTCCTAAGTACCTTGTACTTACATTACAGACAATTAAAATAAAATGGATGCAACAAAGCTACTGTGAAATTTAAAGCAAAGAATTTGTAAAAAAAAACACTGCAAATTTAAAGCTATTAAAAACAAGAATTGTACAGACTTCATTTACCAATAGAAATGTTTTAAAAGCATGAAAAATCTGCCACCTCAAAGTTTCTAGCAAAATAATATTTTTAATATAGCACAAAATGTGTTCATAATGAAAAGCTGCTAAGAAAAACAAAAAGCCTTTTAATACCCCATATTCATGGGAATTCTGTTTCAATATAGAGTAGCTAAAAACTTTATTAGCAGGAATTTCTTGAAAGGAAATGCATTTTCCTGAACACATTCTTACTATTGATAAACCCTTCATGATAAGAAACCTACAAGATAATAAGAAGTCCTTTTTATTTAGGTTTAAGGAATGCTTTGTTAAACTAATAAACAGTAAAAACCTTAAATAAATAAAAATATTTGTAACATTATGTATAACACTTTAAAATATATTATATGTAAAATTCTCTCTTATAACAAAAGGACTGAAGATAACTGGGCAGTCCAGATGAGTCTATGGGAATATGATTAATGAATTTCCCACACTGTTCATTACCCACTGCTAAGAAGTGTTTTTCTTTCATTTATACATTTCAATTATACAAACATTTTACATGATATTGAAACATTGAATTTTAAAATAAACATCTTTCATTAATAAATGTTTGTAATGGCTTTTATTTAGTTTCAAATCCAGGGTTGGGAGTGGACCTCAGTGTGCATCCCCCTCCAATTTTTATGCGGTCTTATGTGGAATAAGTTCTGCATGGTTTTTAATTATGTGCCATTTCTTAAAATTGAGAAGTGCCTGTTATTTTTTGGTTATGACACCTGTCACATAAAAACTATGTTTGTAAATACACTTTTTTGTCCAAGCATTTTCTTCTTTGATGTCATTCTAGAAAAACGCAGGACTAGCATAAGTAAAAGCAGCCTTAAAATGTTCCACATACCCAGTGATGGTTGTATCAACTTCATGTATCAGAGGAATAGAGAGGTGTAGAATGTTGTCAGACAGCTTGCTTTCATGCTCTGGATTTGCACTACACAAAAGGAAACATAAATACTAGATTAAACAATTGTCAAAATAATTTACACAAACACTAGAGGTAGAAACAAGGTAATATTCTTTACTACTACTTTAGAAGTAGTTTTTTACTTCTTTACTTTTACTCTGGAATAAAAAATGTTTTTTGACAGATATATTGGTCAGGCTGCCAGGTTTTTTACATTAATAAATTTATATAAAACTTAACAGCCTGTACGAACTCTCTTTGTTCAGTAGGTTTTCAATAAAGACACAGTTATTCTGTGCTTAAAAGAAAGTATTGATCCAGTTAGGTAAATGTTCAGAAGTACTATAAAAATGTATATAAACCCATGAACTAAAAAGCCGTTGGTAATACTGCAGCTTCTTAAAGTCAACAGATGTAAAGCAAGGGTCTCAAAATAGACTAGCTAATTTCGTTTTTTGCTTCACATGAACTCTCATTTTGAACACAACACAACTGGAAATTACTTGGAAGTACATTTAAAACACGGGGCACTTCCTTATGCGGAAATGTGAACCATACTGTTGATCCATGTTGTTAAAGCTGATATCCTACTACCAGATGGGCCACATAACATGCTCTCATTTTCAATCTTTATTTTCTTAAGTTCTCAGTTACATAGATTATATAATTATTTGAATTAACTTCTGACAAGAGTCTCTGAGTGTTTTGTAGATTATCATACTTTAATTAAACAAATGTAATAAGCTGTAAAAAGCATGAAGACAAGTTACCATATATATCTATGAATAAGTTAATTCACAACTTAACAGGTCAGTTTGGAACAAAATCCAGAAGACACAAGGGCGTCTATGAATTGAGTTTAAGACCCTTGATCTACAGTACAGCAACTACCTTCTCATGAACAGTTTATTGTATACTGCAACTGTTATATAATTTTATTTCATATCATTTTACAATGTGAAAATTATTAATTGATTCTTTTTGGTGTTTTTCCATGAATTTGAATTACTTGCTAGATTTTTTCATCATCATTTGCAAAGGACAAACTAACATTATGAGCACTGTGTGATAAAAGTGTAGTTAGTGTGTTGTAATTTCATTGAGCATATCTCTCAACCGAACAATCTGTTTTCATACTAAAATATTTCTAAATATTGCTGATAGAAAACATTTTTAAAAATAATAACAATATTAAAAGTGTTTTCTAACTGTTGCCTAAATTTGTTTGATGATTTCTATCATCTAGATGCAATGTGGATTTTTTTTTGGAAGGCTTCAAAAATGTTGTCCAAAACACGTGTGAGACATTTCACATTAATAGAAAGAATAATCATTCAAAATGAATGACTGAATCACTGATCAATAGGTGTCAAATGTGGTGCATTAAATGTTATTGAAATGATTGCTTCATTTAATCTGTATCTCTACTGTGTATGTTTAAATCCACTTTATATAGAATATTAATATGGAAATGTAGCTGAAAATAAAAACAAGTTTAAAAATATATATATATACAGTACCTAATGTAATGCAAATTTCAGCAACACGTAATCAGGAAACAATTTAACTTCAAATTTAAATTATGTATAATATATTTCACACACACTGTACTGTAGTGGCTTTAAAGCCATATGGTCTCATACATAATGTATACCTAATGTACATACAGTAGATGGTAGTGGTAGCTAAATAAAAAAAAAACAAAGTACACACAGTATTCGACTGTCTTCATAAACATTTTATGCATAAAATAATCAAAATCAGTTAGTTACAGTGGTTATTTTAGAAATGTTTTGAAGTGCTTGTTCTAACTATATAAAGTTTATATACTTCATAAAAAGCTATAATGTTTTATCCTTTTCTAAGAATCCGTAATAAGAACACTCACCATTATCTGATACTGATACCAATAATGATTTGATACCACATGATAGGGAATATTATGGAATTGTGTAACAAAAAAAATTTTGGCAGTTAAAAAGTTTAGTTTTTTTTAAACCTTTATTATTCTTGTAGTGGTAATGGACAATGAAACAATTTCAGCAATAAGTAATCAGCAAAAAATTTAACTTTAAAGTTTGATTATGAAAAATATTTCACACATAGTGTACCATAGTGGCTTTAAAATCATACTGTATCATACTGTATACACAGTATATTTATACAACCATTAATTTATTTATTCATACATATATTTATACAGTCATACTGCAGTTCATTGACAGTGTTTTAGCATAGCTGTGGATATGTACTATACCATTTTGCTAAAGAACAAGTTACTGAGCTCTCTCTCCATTAAACATCCTACCAGTTTCAATTGAAAAGATACATTCTTACACGGAACCACAATTATATGATCATTTCTAACCTTTCTGTTCACTGGTGTCAGGTCACATTCTCTCTACACCTGTTTAAGATTTCAAGAAGAGAGGTTTTTTACCTTTTTGCTGTGACTAGGAATTGCAAGTGCCTCTCAGCTCCAGAAAGATGGCTGGTGTCAAAAATCACAGCTAAATGGTACTGCATGAAGAGGAATTGAAAATCGCATGGTCATCACCACATAAAAAAAGTGTTTTGTTTTTATAACCATTTAATTTTAATTTTGTTCCCAAACCATAAATTTCTAGTTCCCGTTTCATATGAAGAGAGTCAATATTTTGGTCTCCCAGTGAACCTTATTACATTATCCAAAGACTTTATCTAAAGGACCTTATACTAGACAGAACAGCAAACAATAGCAATAGCAGTACTAATGACTTTTAATAGCATTAATAGCAAGGAGAATGACATTTGTTTCATCCTTTCATTAAGACTGTAAAAAAATATCTATTAAACCTCTTGGACAAATGTCTAAATGACTCTAAAAATGGCAATGATCTCATAATAAGACAAGTTGAAGCTAATACTGCAGCTATTTATAGCGAACAGATACCTATAATACAAAGAAAGATAAGATGTACTCTATGTGCTTGGCCAGATAGCACGGTTAGCATGGATAAACAACAGAAAAAGGAGTGCTTTTAAACTCTTAGTTTGTTGATTCACATTGGCATAAGGCCCTAAATGGAAAGGAAATGTTGAAAGGAAATCAGTTAAATGAACCAATCAACACTATTTTATTATCACAAATATGAACACTGTTGTTATCACAACAAGTGTTGTTTTTTCTTTAATGTGCAAGCAAACCACATGCTTCACAAAGCTGGTGCAATTATTTTTAGATCGAAAAATCTATACATGGCCCAAGTTTCCAGTTCTAAAACAAAATTACCCTTCTTGATAATAGGGTAGTGTTTTTGGATATGCTATTAGTCTGGAAAATACACACACAAACTCAGAAAAATTGAAAACAAAAACTAACTCAAAAAACAAAATGGAAAATGATGGGGTCAGTTAAGCTGTTAATAGGACATTGCATGCTCCCCCTCTTCCACACTTTTCATCACTACAAAATACAGTGTATGCAGCTCTGTCACACAATTATAGCAGAGGGATTTATAACATGTAACATCTGTCACAGCTGCACTCCAAAACCTAAAAAAAAAAAACATTTTATATAAAAAAAACATTACATAACCCAAAACAGGGTAACAACTTTCTCTATGCTTGTGGTTTTTTACATTACAGTATGTGGGCTGCTTGTGGAAGTGTGTCTCAATACAGTGTATGTGATAAAGCACACATTCTGTGATTATCGCACCTGCATGGCTGATTTTCTGTGTGCCTTGTGTGTATAGAAGTGTGTTTGAAATAGAGAAGGGCCGTACCTTGGTCTGTGCCCTCATGAAAGGAAATCCCACGCTACATTTTAGGAAGTCCAACTCCAAGAGTTCGCAGGAAATGCCCTTTTCTTCCTGTAAGAAAAATCAGCAAAAATGAGAAAATGTAACCTAGAAACCAGAACTATTAGAGGCTATAAACTTCAGGGGATGGGCAGAGGGTTGGCTGAGAAAGACAATGCCTTATGAGACATCAGGGTATAGGTGTTGGGTGGGGGTACACTTATCTTTTACCGAAACTCTTCACAGTCAGCAACAGGGAAACAGAAACTGCCAGACTGTGCTTTTGGAAGCTTGTACAAACACAGGGTTTGTCCCCCCAGCTGGGCTATGTAAACAGTTGGGCCTTGACCTGCTTCAACTATTAATGCAAAAATTATGGGAAGCATAAAATAATTAACTGAGAATGTTTTATATGTTGAAGAAGGCCAAGCCCCCTGCCTGGAGGACTGTCTTCTGTTGTTTTATAGGTCTGAGCCCTCCTAAAATATTCTAGGAGTTTAATTACTAGCATTAAGGTTTGAGATATTTTGAGGTTTTGCAGACAGCACAAATCCAAGTGAATCCAAGTTAAAATGATTAAGTTCAAACACTAATTATTGAACCTCAGAAACTGTTGTGAATCGGGATAGCGAACAGTTTAAGTATTAAGTAATTGAAGTGAGGTTTAGTAAATTTAGTAAAAAACAAGTTTTTATCAACTTTCTGTAAGGTACAGTATATCTAAAGCACAATGCTCCCCAGAGTAAGTGTTTCAGCATTTTGGAAAGTTATTTTCATTACATTTGGTCATATTAAATATTTTTATGACTTGAGCTGTTAGGTCATTTGTTTTCTCATTACTGGTGCATTGTGTACTAGTGTTCAATAAAAAAAACTGATCTTTTTTCACAGAGATTTTATTTTTAATCCATCCATTTATTTTCTAAGTGCTTCAGCCAAGTCAGGGTCACGAGAGAGCCAGAGCCTATCCACCCTGAATGGGTAAACAGTTAAACGCACACAAATCAGAACCAATTTTCTTAGAAGCCAATTACCCTACCAGTATTTTTGGGAGGACTATGGGAGGAAGCCAAAGCATCTGGCACAAACCTATTAATTAACCCAGTAATTAACAAGGCTTGCTGCTGCAAGGGAGAATAAAAACTGTGCTTACTCCTCTAAAGGTCACAGTCATTCATCACAGTCATCAACCCTAGTAAGAACCAGCTTGAATAGCTATACATTTCTCTCTTTTCAGCATGGAATAAACCTTTACTTGTTCCTTTGCAGTCTACACATGCTGAAACAGCTACCTACCTGTGAAGCTAGGATACTTCAGCTCTCAATGAGAGTGAAGCTACATTATTTCTTACTAATGCAATTTTTCCACACTAAAATACACAATATTAACAATCAGATGCTGACCTCATCTTCTATGGTCATGTCAAATTTGTCCTTTCATCACTCTTGAGTTTCTGTAATTTTATGGGAATGGCTACTTATGTGATTAAGTTTGTAGCTAAAATGTTATCTACTGCACACCACCAAAAATCTTTTTTTTTGCAGTTTCTCTTCTCTTTGTCCCATTTGTTAGTAACCTAACAAATACACTGGTCTTGTACCTATAGACTTAAACATGCTGCCCCATATGTGTTAAAAAGTTGCCCTGGGCCCTGTTGTAGTGCTGGGTAACTACCATCCTATTTCTAATTTGCTCTTTCTTCCACAAATATGCAAAGACACAATTTTAACATCCTGCTTTCTGACCTGTTCTCTTTAATGGACAGAATATCATTTTCAACCACAAGAACAGGAACAGACCTAGGTTTCCACATGTCTTTAAGCCTAAAACCCATCCTCAAGTGCATTTATTATAAGCCTTTTTCAACTAATTTAAATCCTACACACCGCTTTGGGAGAAATGGGCTTCTCTTTGCATGTTATTGGTATTTATGATCTGTTTTTCAATTTTAAGAAATTCGGAAGCAAAAGACTACTGCTTGTACTCCAATGTCAGTTTTAAGTGGAAATATTGATACATTCAAATGTGCCTTTTTTGCTTCCAGATTGTCTGTGACCCATCCTTTGAAAATTATTCCTCTTCCCAACAATTCTTCCCAGTCAGATCAGATTATCGAAGCAGACATACTCCGACCATTTTTTGCTTTATTCCAAATGACAATTGGATCTCTAATCACACAAAGGCCCAAAATGGAAAGGTGGAAAAGGTGAAATACCATTCTATTGTTCTACCATGTTCTACTGAACATAGATATGTCAACATGTTCTATTGACATTTTTGGAACCAGCTTCAGAAAGTGTAACTTTCATTGGTTTGTTTTTTGGTGGTGTGCAGTACATTTCAAATTTCTCCATCCTGGCGTCATATCTGTTCTCTTATTCTGTGAAAATGAAGGCGTGGTATACTGTACAAAGCCTCCACGACTTGTTACAGTGAGGAGGAACACAACCTGCTGTTGGGTCTATTTCATCATCAACTCCAAACATTGAAACATAATTATCGAAAGCTCTCAATGAAAACTTTCCAGATTTCAGTGACATTTCCAGTGTCCAATTTCCAATTTTAACTCACTTAGCTAATAAATACAAATTTGTTTCTTTATTCGAGCCTTCTTCTGCTACTGTACTTTCATACATCCTGACACACAAACTAGTTTGCTGTGAATTATAATATGGTCACCATATTAACAGTAGTTGCAGTAGTTTATGGCATTCAGAGTTTTATAATTAGAAGGCAGAAGCTCCTAATTAATACTGCTTTGAATATAATATTAGTAAGGAACAGTATTCAGATAAAACCCTGAATACTATTAAACAGTCTTTTATCAGTATAATTAAAACTAGAAACCAGTTTATGTAGGACAGAGTATTGGAAACGCTCCTTAGTACAAGAGTTTTACAGTAAGTGTCTTGAGAGCCCAAACTGTAGTCTCCTTAAGTAACAAATGTTACAGTACATGATAATGTTTATAATCTAAACTACCAAATAAGCAACATGAGCCAAAGGAGCCAAAGTTTATACTATTTTCTTATGTATTTAGGACCATTTAAGCAGTCTGGACTACAGATATCAGCTTGCCCTACAACACAAAAAGTTTCAGCAAGTTTAAAAAGTATATATGAAATATTACTAGATCAGTTTACAATATATATCTAAAGTTCATTTTGTGGTAAGAATTGACACCTGGACTCAGTATTAGAAGTCTTAGTCACTGTTTATATTAACCAGGCTTTGATTTATTTTTCCAAAGTACTGTAAATAAAAGATCAAACATATCACCTATTTTTATGAAGTATGATATGTTATTTTTTTAGTCCTAGCCATCTTTATATAACCTTGCCATTACTGTTACTAAACAGTGGTACCTTGTGCACTCAAATAATGTTATTCCACACCACAATCTAGCCATTGTGACCACACTGCCTCTTACAAGATTATCACTGCTGAAGTAATTGCAGACAATTAAAAACATCTGTTGCCAGAATGCAGCTCAATTCCATTCAAAGATTCGAGTTTAGCAATCCAATGAACAATGATGCATCTGCTTTATTTTTCATGTAAACCAACTATTAGTACAGGCAGCCACATTAACTAACTTACTAGTTTATTTGGTTGACACTTTTATCCAATTTGTACCCATTTATATAGCTGGGTATTTTCCTGGAGAAATTCAGGTGAAACATCTTGCTCAAGGGTACATCAGCCTTGTTTCACTTGGGATTTCAACAGACAACCTTCTACTTACTGTATATATCCAGAATATATATATATATAACCTGTTATAAATATCCCGTTCTTAAGATCTTAGTCCTAAACTGAACATTTTCACTGAGAGCACCCCAATTATTTCACCTAGTTCAGAAACTGTAGAAGTTAAACATGTGATGAGCTTTAGAATTAAGCCGCTGTTCTCAGTCTCTGATTCTCTGATTTAATCAATCACAATGCCAAAAAAGACAATGGCAGAGTTGTGGTGAACAAAATGTAAGATGTGTATGGATACAATCTTTAGCTATGATCCATTTATGACTAATATCATTTAGCCATGTAAAAAATACAAAAAACACCTCAGCAGAGAGGAAAAGACAATTAAAAGAAAACCCCCAGTTTTTTCAGCATTAAAAAAGATGAAAAATTAAGACAACTATGAAAAGATGTCAAATTAAGAAAATATGTCAGCTAGCAGGGCCCTATTAGTTATAGTAAGTAAAACAAGCCTTAAGACGTAAGAATATGGACACTAGCATGATTCTGGCAGGAAAGAGAAGCATTATCAAATCTACATTGAGAAACTTCCTCAGCTCTTCAACACCATTACAGTGCACACATTTACACTTCCTGCTTCCCTGTGCAGCAAAGGAAGTCTTCTTGTTTACTCATGTGCCAGTTATTGACAGAAAACAGATCACTACCTACAGTAACTAGCTATTATGCAAAGACAGACACACTGGGCCATTTGTTCTCAACAGTTCTCATCCAGCATTAAATTAGCAGCAGGAGACCTGCTGTGGGTTAGAAGCCAGAGTAGGTTAAATCTATGCACTGTTACAATATCACTTATTTCTTTGCCATAAAATAGTTCTCCAAATATAATCCATTGTATTGTATAGTTTTCACAAAGAACACTTCATCACAACTCAAAGCTGTAGACAAAAGAAAAAACTCATTGGGAATTAATGTTTTTGTCCAGCTCTGTTAAAGCTTCTAAATATACTATATATAATATACTCTTTAGCTCTGGGTTCTTTTCTTTTTTTCATTGCTTTGTTTTCTGTGCTACCTGTGTCCTCTTGTGACCATTATCATAAATAAGAAGTTTTTAATTGATTTATCAGGTCAAATAAAAGATACAAAATAAAAAATACAGACAGTTAAATCCTCTATACTCTAAATGAAATAATTGTTTTTTTAATTCATTTTAAAATATTTTAAGGTTAATTAAACCTAAAGCAAAACAGTACAGAACAATGAAAAGTAATTTAAATTGCATATCACATACTTTTTGTAGAGCATAAGAGATGTCAGGTCAGAAAGAATTGATAAGTACTCAGATCTTGAAAACAATTCTGTAGAAATTGCGTGGTTTTTCTCTGTTTTCAATGGCATTGTGGTATGAAGAGCTTAATACTGTAAAATATTAACCACCTTGTATCAATTCATGTACAATAAAATATATCACTGTGTACCCTTGTGTTTCACGATAACTTTATTTTAGCTACCTATGTGATCTCTTGGAGTACCTAGTGTCTCAAATTTAAAAAATGTTTTACATTTATAATTGTTTATAATGTATGTTAGAAAATATTCCTAAAAAATGTAACAGATACACAAATGCACCTAACATTTCTTCAATATTTCCAGACCCGCAAAACATGAATGCTAACAGAATACTTTTATGACACTAATTCACTTAAAATAATCTTCAATAAGTTTTCAATAAAACTTTTTTTTTCACGTGTGACATTTGTTTAGTAGTTTTTACTCACACCTATTTGATGATGAAATATTTTTTAAGCAACACCTTTAAAACATCCTACTTCAAACATGATGTGCAGTAATTGGGGCAGCAGGTGAATTTTCATGGATGTTGACTATGGTTGAAAGCTACACTACTAACGGGTAAAACAGAAATTCTGCTAGGCCGTATGTGTACAGACCTGTGGATACATTAGTCCTTGTCTTTCCCAATTGTCTTCCAGCCTCACTTAGGTTGATTAATAAGCTCCCCATCCTATCTTTCAACATTAGGCATATAATAGGTGATTTATATGCACTGCGGTAAAATATGCAGCCCCAAGAGGACATATCTGGTGATGAGAAGTAACTGATATGACAGTTCCTTTCTGGAGAGATTTTACAGATGTTGTAAGAAAACATTAGATAGTGTTTTTTATGATTTTAGAAAAAACACAAATTCACTGTGGTCTCTAACTGCTACAACAGTATACATACATATATATATTAGTATACACTTTAAAAAATGTGTTTATAGTTCAGTAACAGAAACACTTCATCATTTGCATAATGAAAGGCATTATAATAATTATAATTATTACATTATAATAATAACTTCCAAGCTTCTTACTCATCAGCATATCATCGCTAATGTCTATACTGTATATATTTTTTCTCATTGTCAGTTTTGGCTTTCGGTTTGTGGATGAGGGAAAATGGAAGGGCGCATGTTAAGAGGGTTGTATCTGGAACAAGCTACCTAGTCATGTAATTTAAGACATATTATAAAAATACTTTTTAAAAATAAATTAGTAATCAAACTAGCAAAACACCTCTGGCCACGTTTTGCCTGTAACTTTTCTTATGTTCTTGTGTCATTAATAGCTTTCAGAAACTTGTGAAACCTCTTGCCTAAGGGTAGTCTAGCACCTGCCCTTAATGAACTCCCTGTTGCCTGTTAATCCAAAAAGACATACAGACCAAACAGTGGTGTTATTTTTTTAAAACAAGCATTGGCTTCCATTTAGTTGGTGCACAAATTCTCGTGTGTATATCAACAAAGATCCCATACTACTATTCAGCAGAAAAAATTCTGAGGTGACGGTAAACTTGCAATAACACATCTGAAAACCTTTTGGAGATAAAGTTATATGTATTTTTTCTCAATTTATGAGAAAAAACTGTTTAATTTGATGTTTAAGATTAAATTAAAAATGTAATTACAAAATATATGAGCATTTGTTTTTCAAATAGAGGTTGTGTATTATAATGCATAATGGTAAAATTTGATTAAATGTCTCTTGATTATGGGCTGTGAGGCCACAAATTTGTAGAGTGTGATGACTTTCCATAGGAACTGTGTATTTACATGGCATAATTAATAATAATAATAATAATAATAATTGCTTACACTTATATAGTGCTTTCCTGGACACTACACTGAAAGTGCTTTATAGGTAATGGGGAGTCCCCTTCACCACCACCACTGTGCAGCCCCACCTACTGTAGATGATGTGACAGCAGCCATAGTGCACCAGAACACTCATTACACACCAGCTATCAGTGGGGAGGAGAACAGAGTGATGAAGCCAATTCATAGATAGGGATTATTAGGAGGCCATGATCGGTAAAGGCTAATGGGAAAATTGGCCAGGCTACACCCCTACTCTTTTCCAGAAACAGCCTGGGACTTTTAATGACCACGGAGAGTCAGGACCGCGGTTTTACGTTTCACCTGATGGATGGTGCCTCAATATGTCCCCGCTACTATACTGGGGCATTAGGACCCACACGGACCACAGGGTGAGTGTGCCCTACTGGTTCCACTAACACCTCTTTCAGTAGTAACCTTAGTTTTTCCCAGGAGGTCTCCCATCCAGGTACTGACCAGACTCATACCTGCTGAGCTTCAGTGGGTTGCCAGTTGTGAGTTGCAGAGTGATATGGCTGCTGGTTAGGTTTGGACACAGTGGTTACTTTAGACATGTGAGAGGATCAGCATGGTTAGCTTTCACATATGATTGATTGCCACCACCCAGGGAGAACTCCCCAAGGAACCGATTTGCTCCTTCTGAATTATGGAAGGTAGGACCAGGAGGAGAGGAACAAGGACAGCAGTCCTCAGTGGATTACAGTATGTCCAAAGGTTAGGAATTCTGGTTTGCTCTTAGGGTTTGTATGGAGGTACTGAATAGATCTTGTTAGGATGTGTTATCAGCTGCCACTATGGAAGAGGAGAATCCATTCACATTAAAGGTTGCCATAGCACTCACGTTGGTTACAAGTGTTGACTCTGCCACCTTTACAGTATGTAACACTAGTACTGTAGAGTACTCCCCTGCTTCAATTCTTTTAGGAGTTGTGATTATTTATGTTTCTAGTATTATGGGATGTTTTGTCCATTTTCTTTGATGTGTATTTTCTTCCTTGGTGCATTTATTTGCAATCAACTTTATGTTTTTCAAAAACTGTTTTTAAATAAAATCATCATATGTCACAGGGCATTTCAAGCATGACCATGCCAGCTATGAGTTGCCAGGTGACTGCTGGCAACGGGACGTGTGGCTGGCTGGTTTTCTGTTGGAAGGAGCATCCTGTGCGGCCCGGTCCCAGAGGGAAGGCACACACCAACTGACTCTTGAACACTTATTTAGCACTATTGTAACCTGACAGCCTGACTTATATTAACACTGAAGATCAACATAATACTGCCCTATATTGGGCAATAACGGTTGGTATTAACTAATAACAAATTGGTAGACCTAATTGACTTTTTGGTTGTTTGTGTGAAACATATATGGTTTGCAATAAACCTTTGGTAAAGGATATATACACTTTTGTTTAGAGCTGCATTTTTACAAAATGATTTTTTAATTTATCTGACCATCAAAAATGCTATGTACGGTGACAGAATTGGAGGCACAGAATTCACAGAGAGGATTCTAAATTCTCGTACTCTCGTAATCATAACTGTATTCAGACATACAGTTTGAATCAAAAATGTGTAAAGAAATGTTAGCAGAATATGAATTATGTTGTGACTGTAGAAATAAACAGCTATAGAAAGTCTAAAGGTTGTGATGCACTGAAAATCATCTGTACAATGGGTTTAATGGTTCCTTGCTTACTTGGTTCCTTGATATGTGTTAGAGGACTGGCTTCTTAGTCCATGCCACCTAGTCTGTATTTATGCAAAATAAGTTAAATAATTCCAGTCTAGTCTGCACACTGTTTAGAATGTAAAGGCTCCAAATTAACAAATTTCGCCTGGCACATTTTAGTATATTGTAGTGCTGTGCAATTATAAATGAATGTGCAACTGAACATAGATTTGAAACAGGATATGAATTTTCAATTTTAGGATAATTAACATACTAATTTTATATATTTCTTGTGAATTAAAACAATCATACCCATGAGCAATAGCCAAATAAATATAAAATCACCTTCTACACTTCTGTCTGAAGAGTACCTGAACCTGATGTACCTGATGTACCTGAAGATCAACTCGGTAGTGAAGAGACAAACTCATTTTAAACATACTGCTCAATTTCATACATATTTGAAAAAATCTATAGCCAGCTGATTTTGACTCACCTGTCCTTCTGGAAATTAATGAAATTTCCGTTTTGTGGTTCTGCGGCTTTTTTATGGTATTACAACTCAAATTGTACTGTGTATGTACAATCCTTCACCAATACACCTCTGTATACAGTACACTTCAAATTTTTACTCATCTTTACTGAAATTGTAATCATTGTGCTCGAAAAGCACAAAGCAAGATGGGAAATGTGACCATATTAGGAAAAAAAGGTACTCTCCCTTTCTAGGGCTTTTAACTGCTTTGCTCTGTTTATAGTCTAACGTGGTCTTCCTGTCTTGTCAAAATCACCTTTCTCATATACAATTTAACAATGAAGAACTACAGGGTAAACAATCTCCTCCTTTAAGAAGCCAAATGTGTAAACTGAACCCCCAGTGTGCTTTTCATGGTGACTTAAACAGACAACCAACTTTGAAGTTTAATTTAACCAGTATTTTGTTATTCTAGCAACGTTTTTCTTATAAATGCAATACATAAAGAAATATAGTATATTTATTCACTGTAGATGTACAAGTGACATTTCACCTTATTATCAAAAGGGACAAAATAAGATCAAAGGCTGGAGGTTCTTTGTCAAACCTGACTTTAATCTCTTAATTATTAGTTTTGATCATTGTGTTCAATATATTATTGAAGTATTTTGTATAACACACACTGTGTATGAGTTTTTCTAACAAATATCACAATATAGTGATCTGGTTACTTTAATCGGCCTGTGAAAATCAGAAAACCCTATTTCTAGTTTTATACTGCCCCCTTTTCAGGTTGTCAGCCTCCATTTAGGAGATTATTTCCCTGGGTGAGGATGAAATTTCATATCTGTAAATCAAGTAATATTCTAAATCAATAGCTTATATAACAAAATCTAAATAAACTTATTTCTGAAGGGACTCTTGCTATGCATATTTATAATTGTTAGCGACAAGTTATTTACAAACCCTGTACAGGTCTCAAGACAGTGTCCAAAGGCTAAAGTATACGAGATGGGTGACAAAGAAGAGTGGTCAGTTTTTCCAGGCAAGGTCAAATCCGGGTAGTGAGAATGAAGTAAGGCAAACAAATCCGAGAGGGGTGAGACGAGAGAGAGGTAACGAGATATCCAAAGACAAAGAGTAGTAGGTGAGGGGATACAGACAAGGTAGAGAGGGTTTCAGGAAAGGAGGGCAGGGCGAGGTAAAGCGGATGAAATCCTAATACAGAGTAGCAGTAGCAGTGAGCAGAGGGTTTAAATAATTGTGGGGAAAGGTGTGGAATGAAGATTGAATAATTTGGAGTTAATTGGTGCTGGATGTGTTCTTAACAATAATAATATACTACATAAAGTTATTCATTTTGACATAACAGTAACTTATGTTATACATTTCCTGTAGTAAGTCCAAAAGATGAAATCTTCATCTTTTGGACTCTCTATAATAAAAAAAATATTGTTTTGATTCAAGTGACTGACTACCTTTGGTACCTTTGGTAAGTGTACAAGTGCACATTTTAATCTTTGTAGGCACCTATATTCTTGCTGTTTAGCAGTGATTCCTCTTGTGCTTTGTGGAGGTGCCTGTTTTACTAAATTGTGTCAGTGGGAGCTGTGCTTGTACAAGCATGAAAAGAAGCCAACTGTCTTTCAACACTCCTGGTACTGTAGATACAATCTGCGGCTGCACAGTTGCCACTGTACATTGTAATGATAATCAGAGATTAACAATAACTGGCCACTCAGAAATTACCCTTTCTGTCTCCTAGTAAAGACACCAAACCATGGAACTAAAGGTGAACTGAATTTAAATGCCCATTTAAAATTCCAAGGGGTGGGGTTTCAACATTTTATAGTCTGCTTCTCTTCATAGTAATTATGTACTTTCTCTGCCTAAAATGCAGTACCAGCATTCTTTGCTGCTTAGCAAAAACAAAGCAAAAGGTTATGAAGACTTAGCTTTGAGCCCTTTTGAATTAAACATAAACTTTATAGCCATCATTTCGTAAATAAACAACATTTGTGGTCATTTCCTATGGCCCTGTAAACTAGCAGCATGATTCCCTTCCCACCCTCTACAGCTAGCCCACCTCCGTGTCTGCAAGCCTGGCTCTAGTTAGAAATGCATTTTATATGTTTATTCCCATGGTGCACTCTCAATTGCCTTAGCTCTCATTTGTGCTATAAATAAAGTATGACATCACTAACTCCATCCTGTACAGGAAGCGTGAGAATTCCAGGCACTTTTGATTCATGTTCTTTAACATCTCCTCTCCAATCACTTTGGATCTTTTTGGCAGGCATAAAATTTAAAAGCCATCTGTGGTGATTTTAGTCCACTATGCATATGCAGTATAATATACACACATAGGTCTGAGCTGTATCAGTGTCTGAGCTGCAAAGGTTATTCCCACCCTGGAAAGTAAAAAGAAATTTAAAAACGCACTATATTGTCTGCTGTGTTTTCTTCGGGTGTGTAAAACAAGAGGAAGAGCAGGAAGAAGAGAAAGGGGTAGGTAAGGGTAAGGAGAACAACAGAGTAAAAATAAAGAATATGAAAATTGATGGAGGGACATGAAATGAGGCTAAAGAGGTGGATAAGTGAACAATTTCTGCAAGGAAGCAGCAGAATTCTAAAAATGAATGGAAAGATTTAGAATGAAACTTGTGGATCATTGGAAGTAGAGGGGAAGTGAGCTTAGTTTAAGGATAATTTGACTTCTGATCTGAATATCTAAAAAAGATCACTTTATTGGCCATATACAATTTCTTGTATTTGGAATTTGTCTTTTCACATACCCCAACTTGCTCTCCATGAGACACACAGACAGGGAGAAAAGCTTGGGGTCAGAGCGCAGGGTCAGCCACTTATATGGCACCCCTGGAGCAGTTGGGGTTAAGGGGCCCAATGAAGTAGGATTCCTCTGCCAGCCATGGGATCCAAACTGGCAACCTTCTAGCCACAGGTGCAGATCCTTAGCCACAGAGCCACTGCATCGACCTATAACAAAGCCCTATAACCTGCTAAGATTAGCTTCTACTTTGTGTGACCACACAATCTGAAAACTACAGCTGTACATATTAATTCACCCTTTGTTGTACTTTTAATACTACAGAATACTATCAATCCCTTGTATTTTCACCACACTTTCCACCAAGGATCTCAGGATCCTTTTGAGACATAGTATGAAAGCTACAGTACTTCACCACTTTCACCACTGAAGTGAAGCACTCAGCTATGTGACACAAAACAGGTATTAAGTGCCAGCAGCAGAACTACAAAAAAGAAGATCAAGTGAAGGGCTAAAACTACCTCATCAACTGAATTAAGGGGGAACGTTAGATAGGCCAGATTGTAAAAGACCTCAGTTTAAATAACCAGCCTGGACCTCAATTTGCTGTCTCGTCCAAAGGATGGTACTGTCCTATAGTATGGCACTGGCTTGAAAATCCTATCCCAGAAAAAAGAGAGCCACCTATTTTACCCCAAATGCTATCCACAGCACCAACTTTATTTTCCTTAGAGGTGTCTCATCCTAATACTAAAAAAATTCAACCTTCCTGAGCTTCTAAGATCTTACTACTGGCTATACTGGCTGTAAATATACACTGATGTTAAAGAAATATATAGAGGTAAATTGTAGAATGAGTGAATATTACAAGATGCATCAGAGCTTCCTAATAACTAAAAGCAGATGTAAGAGAATGAAAATGGGGAAGCCTGTTTCTACAGGTACATACAGTCCATGGGTCTGGGCAGCTCTACTGCAGAATGAGCATAGGACAGCATGCCTGACAAGGGGCCATTGGCCTCGAAATAAACACATTCAGCCATTCACTGGCAGGCCTCTGCAGAAAACGAATGGTAGCCTGTCACTTCAATTCAACCAAGGTCACAAACTGCCCTTCCTTCTCTGGTCCAAAATTAACACAGTGCTCTCACCAAGACACTAGACCTTAGATAACTATCTATCTATGATGTTTTGTTATTTCAGTGAGTAAATGTTTATTGGAAGTGAACAATTTCACATTTATGTGGAAAATATAAGGATCCATGAAATTCACTCTTAATGCCCACCTCAACAAACTGTTAGTCACTCTTGTCCACTTACCTCAGTGCCAGTGCAACCTACTGTACAGCAGTGGGTTTATGACAAAAGGGTTGTGTGTTTGTGTGAGTATAAGGTGTAAGATACTGGACTAAAAAAATAGCACACAGTGCAAAAACATATAGTAGCCACTCCTTAGACATACTGTACCCTGCATAATTATATCAACATCAATAAACATAATGCAAATAATTGTGGGCATTTCATCTGCTCAAATGTATTTATATGTTTTATAACTTATGACTAAATATAAGAGACCAATTTCTTAAGCTCTGCAGTTTCTATGCATAAAAACTATTTTTGAACTGTTGAGTTGAAACATTAATCATGTGTCTGCCAAAACTACAATAAGAGGTCCCCTTATTTATAGCTCTCTTCTCTCTGCCTCATTAACTAGCCTGACAGAAACTTGAATGGCCTGCCAGAAATTTAGGTAAAAAATACAGTGAACTTAAAATGAATGCCATTCCTGACACTTTCTGACGCTTCAGGTTGCATTAAAAACACAAATACAATATTATCTCCTGCTGTATAGCACAAGGAGTTGAAAGTAATTCATGTTATTTAATACTGAATGGTCTATGCAGTGGCCCTCTTGGGTAAACTGTATCATTGGCCTCTGTTTTGAAAGCAAAGGTCAAGTCAATATCTCAGAGTCTAGCTTCAGTGAAACTTTAGTGTGGATTCAAAGGCAGAAATTCTAACTGTCATCAGTAATAGGAAATGGTAAAGCAAGGGAATACAAATAGTGGTATAAAATCATGGCATGCACACTCTTCAGGCTTGAATCTTTTACTCTCCCACAAAGACATTTCTTTCTGAGTCCCTACTATCATTCTACCATCACTGAATTTAAAAGGTTCTTAGGTAATATCTATTGTTCTATGAAATAAAGTGTTACTGCATGTTTGGTTTTAGAAAACAGTTCTTGTTTGTTATTAATGGTATACCATGACTAAAAGATTACAGCACAATGAAAGCCGTAATGCACATTTTCATTGTGCAAACTGATTGGTTTATTTAAATATTGTGGTTCAATCTTATAGTTGTTTTGATATTTTATGCACATCTCAGTGGAAAGTGGGTTTTAGGGTTATAACACACAGACAGCATCACCATGTTATCTCCCCTACCTTCTGCCACATCTTGATGAAGTAGACCTCCTTTGAGAAGTTGAAGTAGATGTTGGTGTCATAGGCATCATCTCCAGCATTGGAGATGGACAAGTTCAAAGAGATGTTCTTCACCCCTCCCAGTGCCAGGTAAGGCCTGCTGTGGACACTGTGTGGGCAGGGTGGGTGAAAAGAATAAAGAAAAGTTAATTCGGAAAAACAAACCCTTAAAATGAACTAATAATAACAACTGTAGTCATCAGCAAATGTTTTATTTACCACCCTTGCACGGATTAGAAGGTGAAACATTCATTTACAGCTGCTGCTGCAGAATCATTTACTTTGGCATCACATCTCACACAAAGAACCGAACAGAGGCTGAATAACTTTCTCAGGTAACCACAGTGAGTCAGTGCTGTAACCAGCAACCACAGGCCAGCCCTCTCCCTGAATCAGAGGACCAAAATTTCATTACTGTTAATTTTAAGGTATTCTGTGCACATCAAAGTTAAGTTATTGTTTTCAACAGATAACAAGCAAAAAACAACTACAGAAAAACTAAATTATAAGCATAAAAATAAATTGGGACTCTTCTAAAACAATCTATCGATGACTTTAGAATCATATAGCTAACAACATGTGAATTAGCTATGATTTGCTGAATTTCTGTGATCATACTACAATATTTTTAGAATTTTATGTTTTTAGCATGTCTCTTTTTTCAAGAATTCAGTTATTAATACAATAATACACTCTGTAACCATGGTTTCCACTCTTGCTGGCAGAGATTAAAACAACAGTGCCTTTGCTTTCCACTTCCTTAACCTACTGGCATATCTACAGTGTATCCTGACTGATGATCTGTACTGTATATTTGTCCAATCAAAACAGAGGGACCAAAAAAACTGCTGTCTTTTGAAATGCCCTCATGGAGTGTTTCTTCAGTTTTCAGGGGCTCTCAACGGATGTGCTTTGGAACCTAGTATCACAAACCAATAGTTGTTTTAATTATTTCACTGAAGAAGGTTACTGGGTGAATCACAGTTGAGAATTTATCTCCAAAGAACCTAAATCAAGATTTTACAGAATATGTTCCAGTGAAAAAATGTTTTCCTTGTAATGAAATATTTTCCACAGTTTGGAAATTTAATCTAATCAGCCTATTAGTGTCAGGGTTTGTTCTCAGCTGATAAGAGTTCATTTGCTCTTGCTCTTGCATGTTTTTCTTTAATATGTTTTTCTTATTATAAAACCAATTATGGTACTCAGTTTAGCCTTTAGTTATATTTTGAAAATAAATATTTAAATAGATGCAAGATAGTTTTTAAAAAGTTAACTTCTTTTGAGGATTTACCTTCCATTGTACAGTACATTTGGGAAAGAGCTGGGATTTCCAAGGTCTTTATTTCTCTTAGAAAGCCAAAAGTAACACAGATCAAAAAAGTACTTAGAAAAACTTCCTAGTCAAAGCAGGGAAAAAACCTATGAGAAATGTATCCATTTACAATAGGTAAACTTGATTGTCCGCAACAGGCTGAAGGTCTGTGCCAATCGAATTAGGTCCAAACTCACCAGCAGACTGAATACATTTGATACAATGTTTTGTTTTCATTTTGTCTTCCGCATGGAACTTCGATGCCCACAAGCCAGGAAAAGAGATTTTAATATTGTTCTGCCAATGGTACATGAATAAATTATGCTCTCCATATTTGTTTTCTAAAAAAAATGAGAAATGCCAGACTTTTTCTATTACATTTCTTTCAGTTCCAGAAGACTTAACTGTTAAAATATTAAACTGCAAACAAATGGAGCTGAAATGTTTTTGGACACTGTTAATTGGACTTGCGGCTCATTAATTGGTGGTGTATATGACTGCTGACTGAGCACTCTGACTTAAGGGAATGTATTCCAATCAATGCATGTATCAAATCATTGCTTAACAAACAGAATTCTGTTATGACAGCCTACGTGTTCTGAAAAGGCAGAGCCCTCATAAAAAGCTAAAAACTGTGAAATTAAAAGGCTAGGTTACTGATCTAGTTAGGTATTTACTAACTTATCTGAAAAGAAATCCTGTACCATATCAATAATACCTGTTGCCATCTTCAAGGAAATTAAAATTTTGAATTATCATGATAAATGATGGCATGCCCTTTGGGGTGGCACAGTGGTTACCATTGTTGCCTTGCAGTGCTAGGACCCTGGGTTCAACCCTGCACCTGTTGTAGTATCTGAAGTTTGTAAGTTCGCCCCATGTTAGTGTAGGTTTCCCCCACAGTCCAAAAGTGAACTGGCAGGTTAATTGGCTTCTGGGGAATTTGGCCTGGGTGTGTGCCTGTTTGTGAATTGGCGTCCTGTCTAGGATGTATCCTGCATTTGCCTGCTGCCTGTTAGGACAGATTTCAGCTCCCCTGTGACCCTGAATTGCATGAAACGGTTAGAAAATGGATGGATGAATTTCCTGCAGCTGTTTAAAAATATATGAATCTCTTTGCAGCTTGTGGGAATGCTAGGTAGTGACATACAGTACTACATTATCTTATGTGAACCTAACAGGGTAGTGGCTGCCAACCATCGATCAACTGCTGTTAATCTTCAATCATCATACTCCCCAAAGCACAATGTACAATGATATGATTTATTGGGTCACCAGATCTCATACTGCATGTATTGACTTATAAAAATAAAAGCTTTTGAAAATTATTTTAAATAATTTAAGGTTTCAACTATTCATCGCCCTCAAAAAACTACTGTGACTTTGCTCATAAATTCTTATTCAAAATCTATACCAACCCTAACAACCTACAGCAACTCCTTCATTAGTGTCCCTCAGGCATGTTCTGAAAGTGTGCTAGCAGGGCTTACATAAATCTATTAGGAAAACACAACTGCACCTGAGGTCTAATCCTCTGTTTTTCAGAGATATCCACAGATACGCTACATCAACCATGACAAGCAGGGGCACTTTACTGATAAGGTGATGTTATTTGTACAAGCAATACAAATCTCTGCTCTGTTCTGGGCATCATGTCAAAATCTGGTTTAAATTGAATGGAAAACCCATACACAGTTCCCTGTTAGGAAGGAAAATTAAAGGTCACTGTCTGATATAAACTATCCAAAACCTGGCAAAACAGAATCTCTCCATCAGACAGATACTGCTTATTCAAATCTGTTTGTTGATCTGGTATCATCACAATCAAGAAAGAAATGCCAGAAATGTGCTTTCTATTTGATTTTAACTTAATTATATAAGTAAAAATGAAATATTAAGCACATAATATGCATGTAATACATTGGAACCCTATTTTGAGACAATGTTATTCAGAAATGTCTTTTGTTTAATGAACTTTGTTGAACTATACCTCAGTGATTGATACCTGATTGGTTCACTGAAAGTAAAGTAAATTCAATCTACAATTTACTTGGGTGTATCAGTACTCTGTAAACTCTTGGAATTTTGAAAAAAATGTTTATTTAGATTTCAGATAGTTTCTGATAGCTGTGCCTGGGATAATAAATGGCAATATGGGGCAAAGCTGGAAAAACACACCCACTAAAAGAGCTGTCCAGGCTGTGGCCAGCCTTTCCTAATTACACCATCCTGCTTCTTTCTGTAAACTTACCACATGAAGACTTTTCAGAGATTAATCAAAGACTTCCTCTCCTGGATAACAAGTTTCATAAGAACAGAAGAACAGTTACACATGAAGGGGATATTTTGCCTGTCTAGTCTGTGTGGTTGTTATTAACCAAATGATCAAAGAAACCCATCCAGACGGCTCTTAAAAGAAGGCATGATTATGAATTCAACAGCATGGCTGGGTAGCATGATCCATACTCCCTTCCCACAACCCTTTGTGTAAGGAAATGCCTCCTGTTCTTGGTTTTAAATGCTGTTTAGTGTAGTTTCTGGTTTCTGTTTCACTGCCCATCCTGAAGATGTCCAGTTAACATTGGGCTAACTTTGGCATTGCCTTTGTAAATTCTGCTTAATTGTGATCAATCTTGCCACTTAAGAGGACCGGTTATCCAGAAGAAGGCTCTATGCATCTAAGAGCATCATGTAAACATAGTGAAGAGTGTGGAGGAAGTAGATTTTGAAACTGATACATGCTAATTTAACAGTTTTAAAAAGCATTTTAGTTTCTCCACAATGTGCAGTGACTGGGAAGATCTACATAAGACAACCATTAAGCTTCTAGAGCACTAAAAGCCAAAAAAAACTGTTTAAATGTGAGAAAATTAGCTTGTTCGGGAAGTTCCCTCCAATCTGCACTTTAATTTCCAAGCACAAATACTGTCACTGGAAGCTGAAATGCAAAAGAGTCCGAATATTTACCACAGGCATAACTGACTTGTGACAGAGAAGTGTTCATAGCAATTTCAGTTTTTGATTATCAGGTATTGGCTCTGCCACTGTGAAGCAGAAATAAGCAAGCCTTGGGTTGTTTACCCATTAATACACATGAACACGATTTAGATCATCATTAGACAGGTAAATCTAATCCTACTGATGATGTGTTGCTGCAATAGTAATCCTGCTCAATACAACAGGAACCATAGGCTGCAGAGCCAACGGTGCACAGCTACTATCTGTAGGATTATGATTGAATGCCTCCAAAAAAGTGTTCCCTTTGTTCTTATTTCTCAGGATTTACCCCATCTTAAACCCCTGCTCATCTTGACAAAACAAGAATAATTTCCTTCTGCTGGAAAGCTAACAAGGGGGATTGGAACACTGCACAAGCATTAATGGACTCCTTCAGCAATTGTTTCAACCACAAAAAGGAATACTTTCTAAGCTTAAAAATTCTGGCATTCAAAGTTCTATTAATCCTAGATGATGCTTCAAGAGGACCCATTAACCTCAAGTTCACTCATACAAATGTTGAAATTGTATTACTACCACCTAAAACCACCTTGAATGTGCAGCCAGACAGCTAAATGAACATCTCTACCTGCAAAGCCTGCTATACACACCATACATTCTAACACATTTTCCCATGATTTCACAGGATTCCCTGACATCCCCACTGAAGTGAAATGAATTGTGAAATTAGCCATTACAGCAGACAGGAAAGCTTTGAAGAGCCTGATGAAAGTGATAACCAAGGGTTGACTGAACTGCAAATGCTGAGTTGACCAAAGCAGATTTTACACAGCCATCAGCATCAAGTGAAACAGATAATGAGGAGGATGAAACCATGTAGAGCTAGATTACTAAAAGGCCCAAAAATGGCAGACAATGTGACCAATTATTTCTTCCAATCAGATCACCTAATGGAAAGGAGCTTCAAGCTTAAGAGTACCACTCAGGTGTATACTGATGAATAAAACTGTACTTAGTTCATTGTGACTAACATAAAAGGTCAGAAGTCATGATGATACCACTAAAGCAGAAATAATAACATAAACCACAGAAAAAAGTATACTGTCACAACATCTGACAATTTCATTTTTTCTATTGATTTAGAAAGATATTTTTAAGATATTTGTCATGAATCGATTAGTAACAATGGCTTCTAACATCTTCTCCTTAAAAAACATACTGCATTCACAATTTAAAATTCATAAAAATGTGAAGGATCACAGACAGCATTGTAAGAGTGTCCTGGCAGATCAAAACACTTTAGATTGAGAGACGCTGACAAATATTTGCTACCTGTGCACTAGGTATATTACAGTATATGGAAAGAACACACTGTAGTCTGAGGTTCTTGATGAATATGATTAAAACCCAAACCAATTCTTCATGCAACAGGAAAATGAATTAATATCCTTCTCCGCCCTGCACCTGTGCCATGCAATCAAGAAGTGACCTTCCTGATTGTGAGAAATGTTCTGAACATCTAAAAATAGTAAAACGCAAACATATTTTGATTTTCCACCCTTTACATTTTAAAAAGTCTTGATTCCAATAATAACAATGCTTGTTTTCTCTGAAGAGAAGTGAATGTTCTAGACAGTGAAGCACATTTCAATGGCTTACTAACAAACTGCTCTAAAAAGAAATATTAATCAAAATAAAGAAAAAAAATGTTTTCCTCTTTGTATTCATGACAATATGCAATTGAATACCTGCAGTATGAGAGAACAAATACAGTAGCACAAAGGAAGCACCATCTAAAGCTCTAAAGTAGATAACAGGAATTTTTGCAGTATTGTTATCCTCACTTCAATCTTCTAAAATTATGAAAGCTAAACTAATATATTGCAGTCTAAAATATTTTTCTGGTAAATTAAAGTAAGTATCAAATATGTCAAAAAATTTTTAAATCCTAAACAGTTTTGGCAGTCCATCAACCGGTTGTCCAAATACCTAAACTGTCACGATTATAGTCCCCACTCCTTAAGGGTGCTCCAGCCCTTTCACTTTAGACTTAATTCTGTGCACCTGATACCTATTCCCAGCCCACCTTAAAAGCCAGGCGCTGATGCTCATCCTGGCTCTGCATCTGGTTTCCGCACCGTGCAAGTCCTGGACCTGGAAGCGCCTGGTCCCGTTAAGGTTTTAACCTCTGTTCCTGTTCCTGTTCCTAGTCCGCCGGTTCCTGTTTTTAATTCCGTGTTTGGATGGATCACCTGGCTATGGACTTATTCTTGTGTATTTGGATTCCCTCAATGGATTACTTTTGGATTGTTTGCCTCGGCTACACCTCCCCCGTGCACCAGCGCACTTTGGACACGCCCCCCTGTTTTCAGCCCCGTATTCCTGCATGATGTTTTCCTAGTGTTTCCCCCCTTCTTCGGATTGTGTCGTCCGCATAGGGTCCGGAAATAACTGTTCGTTACATAAATATTGGAATTTAAACATTAACACATGATGCTGTACCTACAGGTCTAAGGATGCTACTGTGTTCTTTACTGTGGTGGCTTTTCCCATTGTTACAGTAAAACAGGTAAACTAGGCTAATGTGAATTTTGAGACCTTTGCTTCATATTAAATTCAATATGGAGCTTGATACACGTATGATCATTAAAATCAAAATAACAGAATTAAAAAAATACAATACAATTGTTCATCATCTCAAGACTGTACCTAGGTCTTGATTGTGCCTAGTTTTTGAGAATGTGTATTCTCACAGAGTGAGGGTACTGTATCATAGCACAGAGGTGGAAAAGCACTGAGATCAATCATTGGCACATGTACAGTTCAACATCTTTAAGCCACAAAGCAACACACAATGGTAAGGTTTTTAATAGGATTTTTCATGGGGATATTGTTTCAGAAGTGGCACACTGCAGACACCACCCCTGTCCCTTTCCTTTGACAAAGAAACATAAAACACATGAAGCTTAAAAACTGACATACCCAGAGAGCAAAAGTTTTCCAAGCAGCCTGAGATCTGCAGCACAGTCATCAGATAAACAGTTCTTCTCAAACCATGTCTGAAAAAAACAAAACATAAGTTTTAACAGAAACCACCAGTTTACAGTTACATACAGTAACCATTGCAATAGCTCCCATAACTGTAAAGTTCAAGGGGTCAGGGAAGGTGAATGGGTTTTCACAGTTTTATCACATACATAAATTCATTTAATTGAGATTTGATGGCCACACATTACAGTAAAATGTTCTAGTATCAAATGGTATCAAATCATCTAAATGGGAAGTTTTTCAGAACAGTTCCAAGTAAGTGTATAACTAG
Source organism: Lepisosteus oculatus (assembly GCF_040954835.1). Lineage (NCBI taxonomy): Eukaryota > Metazoa > Chordata > Actinopteri > Semionotiformes > Lepisosteidae > Lepisosteus > Lepisosteus oculatus. The sequence goes on from NC_090705.1 coordinate 25,214,811, forward strand.
CTGCACAGAGGCTGTAAATGAAATATCTGTCAGCACAAATATACAATATTATTAAGCATGAGACCAATGAACAAACATGACTGTTTAATTCAACTTAAAAATAATCCAAATAGGATGGGTGAGCCCATTAGCAGTACAGTATCTAACACTACAAAGAGAAACTTTTCTGATTATCAAATATAGCACTATTCACGTTCATTCTCAAAGCTGTTCAATTTTATTCAATCACTGAACAGAAGTATACACAACATCATACTTTATGCATAAGTTGTTTTCAAAGCATTAAATATAGTATAAAACAAGAAAAGCCTGTGTAAACTAAGCGAGTGTGTTTTTGTTTAATCAAAAATGATTCATGACTTCATATACCTTTTGCACAGTGGAAACGCAATCACCCTTGACATTTTCCAGTAAATTTATATTATGTAATGTGGCACAGCACATTTTGACAGTTTGCTTACTGTCTTGTAAAATGTAGCTACTTGTTCCACAGTTTTCAAAGAATATATTGAAAAACAGTATTAATGAGAATAACAGGTAAAATCCTCTGCAGCTCTGTACATTAAAATATAGTCTATTTAGTACTAGGGAACCAGCCCCAAATGTTAGACTGAACATAAGATCCATTGTTTCCAAATACAATTATCAATGTTATAACATTCATTAACATTACTTATAAACCTGTTACAATTTTATAAGATGTGTTGGCGCTAAACAGAACATTTTTACAGCATATGCTATACTACAGATATAAGCATTTTCCATGTGAAAAATATTAAATAAGATCAGATATAAAAAATCGAATTATAGTAAGCATCAGACTTAGCACCTTATAACTACAACAAATTCACTGTTATTACCAGAACACTAATATTTTTGTAGCATAGTTTTTTTGCTGCCTAACATTTGTCATTCACAGGATTGATCTGCAGGGGTCTACTGTGGAAGTCTCCGGCATTATCATAGCAAACACTACAAGCTGTACATCTGTGATACATGTGTAGAACATTAGTGCAGATGTTTTCTTGTGGGATTCTGTGCCATTGTTATTGTAGAGCCTATAAAAGCATTATATTACTGTCTTTGAGTGACACATCTTCCCAGTTCATTCCAGTTCAAGTCAGTTGAGCTGGGCATCCTTGGTGTAAGTGTCACATTCTCATCTTGCAAGAAAGCTATTGTTAAACGAGCAGCTGTCTTGCTAGCATGTGCCTACAGAAAGGGCAGCAAGTGAGGGCTAGGATTTGAATCAATGACTTTCATCAATCTTTCCAAGTGGAGTTCTCTAGGAACCAGATACTCCTGGTCAGTCCATCACACTTGGGCCTCCCAAATTAATAAGATGTCATGAATCATGGTCTCCAAGAATATGGACTATCATTGATGAACTCTCTTTGAATGAAACATTTAGTAAGTTTATGAATTGTTGAATGTGAACACCTGTCTCCATCATAAAGATGGCAAGAAGGCACCGTTTTCTTGATATACAGGGCACAATGATTCCTTACTGTATTTTTCTTTGTTGATAAAAACAAAGTTTGAAAATCGCCTCCTTACTGTCACATACAGTTCTATCTGGGCCCTATGCGAACGACACGATCCAGAATAGTGAAGACACAAGGGGAAAAACAGTCATGCAGGAAAAGGGTCTGGAGACGGGGGGCGTGTCCATGCAGTGCAGGTGTCCAGGGGAAGTGAATCCAGGCGAACAATCCATGTAGGAAATCCAAACGTGAAATCAAAAACAAGGGCTTAAGTACATAGCCAGGTGATCCATCCGGTGGGGGGGGAACAGGAACCGGGTCGGAACCAGCGAGGGGAACTAAGAACTAGGAACTAGCAACTTGGAAGATAAAAGCATAACGGAGCCAGACGGAGCCAGACGCAGCAAGACCCCGGGCTCTCACGATGTGGAAATTAATGAGGAACCAGGAGTAAGGTCCGCGTCTGGCTTTTAAGGGGGAGCCGGATTAGGGACCAGGTGCAGACAATGGGGCATAGGAACAAGGAAGGGCTGGAGCGCCCTTAAGAGGAGGGTTAGAGATCGTGACACTTACCTGAACACAATCAACCCTCAGAACCTGAGTGTATTACTTCAGACATAACTTATTAACAGTTTAATTAGAATTATACTCAACCCTTACCTCCTCAAGGCCAATACAATTTGTACAATAGAAGGGGTTGAACATCTTTCTAACGTCCTTGTAATACTAAGGCCTAAACAAATATTCACAAATGTGGCTACATATTTGAAACCTCAATTCAATCTAAGGAAAAGTCTTGACATACTTAATGTCAGTTAATTACACCAAAAGACAAGTTCAATATAAATTCTAGGGACTTTAAGAGCATTTCAATTTTACTGTACAGGGAATGGACATTCAGAGGCATCTAAGGTTGATTTTATTCTTACTGGCTATATGTCTAAAAATAGACATTCACTGTGGGTTTTTAAGAATAACTGCATACAATGACATTGAAATCATTTCTGAAATTAAGTTGATTTGTCACATATACAGTAATAAACGGTTATGACTATGTATTGTTAGCCTATTAAATTAATAATGTACAGTTTTAAAGCTTGGTTCTTCCTAATTGCTGTTCATTCTTGTTACTGAAGGACCTTGTGGATGATACAGTAGTGTATTCAACATCAATGCTGTAAAGCTGTAAAGATGTTGTCAGTTTACTTTCTCTTAAGCTTGATGTTTAATCACCAGTTACAGAATGGCCTTAACAGTCCTTGATCATTAAAGATATTTTATATTATATTCAACAGCTGATTACATGATTATTTGACGGCTCGTTTAATTTGAAGCAGCTTGATAATGAGAGATAAGCATTGCAACATTCCACAATGTCTGCTGACACAGAAACAAACAATAACTGCTGTAAATGTTTGATAAATTCACATGCTTTTCACAAGAAAGGTCTATTTCCAATTCACACAAACTGCCACAATAAATTTACAATGTAAAACCGGCAATGAGGTTTAAAGTTTCCACTAAGACAACTGAATACTGAAACAATGAAATTCCAGTGTAGTCTATCCAGTGTAGTCCAGCAGCCATATCACCCTGCAACTCACAACTAGAAACTCACTGAAGCTAAGCAATTTCTATCTAAAAACAAATGGTATCAAAGGAACATGCATATGACCCAAAAAAGACAGCTGAAAGACAAAAAATCTATTCTATCAAACAATGAATAAGCTATTCCTCTGAGATCTTGGATCAATCTTTTTCTATACACAGTATCAATTATGATTAATCATAAATTATATTGAAATATTTTACTGTAGTATTATTCTTTCCAGATATTAATTTTATGATTCCATTCATTGTACTGAGCTTGTATGCTAAACATCACCCTGCAACTCACAACTGGCAACCCATGGAGCTAAGCAGGTGTGAGCCTGGTCAGTACCTGGATGAGAGACCTCCTGGGAAAAACTAAGGTTGCTGCTGGAAGATGTGTTAGTGGGGCCAGCAGGGGGTGCTCACCCTGCAGTCCATGTGGGTCCTAATGCCCTACTATAGTGATGAGGACACTATACTGTAAACAGGTGCTGTCCTTTGAATGAGATGTAAAACTAGTCATTAAAAATTCCTCTTGTGTGGTTGTTAATGTAAGAGACCACCCCCTTCTGTATTTAATTTTTTTTCTGACCCAACAGACTTGCACCTGTCACTTTTCTGACATATTCCTGAGTGTGTATGTGTATTTTATCATATTATCACTTTTTTGACTGTTTCACAACCTTTGTGACAATTTAACCATTTCCTGTTACTTGGTTCTCTGAACAAGATAAATTTCTAGACTGACTAAAACTTGAAGAGCATTATTCTGGATGAGGAACTTTCTATGGCAGTTTTGGGACATGGACTGGCTGACAAAAATGATACTAGTGAAACAAAAACCAGGACTGGAACACAGACATGAGAACTAATAGGAACACAGTACTATTCCCCGTTATTAATACTGCTGTCTTTCCATAAACTATGGCCATCTTCCACAAACATCCAGCATCCGACTGTGTTACTACAGTATATACAGTACATTTAGTAAATAATATATACATTTGCTAATATTTAACAATAACACAATGGTATTGGATTCAGGGAAATTTTACTTATTGAGTATGTCCACAATATGTCCACTGTAAAAATAATTCTGGAAAATATGCTGTGAGGATTACAACTGGATTAAAAATCATTCATTAACAAATTGTCTTAGAGGTCTACAGTACCATACCATACTTAGCTTTTTAAATCTAAGAAGATCAGGCTACAAGGTGATAACTGTCTGTACAGTAAGTGATGAATTTAGTCTCCAGAAAAACAAATACCTACAGTATATGGCGGCATAATGCACTGGCATTAAGTGATAAAGGCGTCAGCTAATCCTTCAGGAGAGAAAGGATTCAGGAGAGAGGAAGAAAGGTTATGGAAAGGAGATATAAGGGGTGGGAGCTATCCAAATAAATTCATCATCCTTCAAAATTCCATAGATGAAAAGAAAACAAATCCACTAAGCAAATGGAAAACCGAAACCACTTTGTTCGGCGTTCGAAGATTTGCATTCCCGGCACCAGGGCCTTGATCACCGACCTCGTAATCTTGGGTGACTTTCAGATCAGTTTTACTGATGTTATTTCTGTACTAGATGGTAAAGTGACTCTGTCCAACAACTCCAAAGTTATATGAGCCACATTTCCAATTTTAATATCTCAACACAGCACTTAAAATATTATTCATGGCATAGCCAATGGTGTAAGGATTATACCACTATGCTTGCTAATCTGTTAATGTATTTGATTGTTCATTTTATAAAATATTAACAGCTATATACAACATGTACTTTTTATGATTTCTTATGATTATTAGTGTGACCTAATCTTGAATTTTAAGTACACATCTGTTCCTGTTTTAAAACTGAATGATTGTTCTACAATGGTTTACATTTTGATTACTTTTAACTGATAGCTGTAACTGTGCCCCAAAGTTTTAAACAAGACACAAATATAATTGTTGGTTTGAGTGGGCATCTTACTCATTGCACAAACTGCTAAAGAACAAGCAGAGGTTAATTCCTTGCTGTAAAGAAAGAAAAACACAACAGCCATAACATTGAGATACTCTACAACAATTTTGTAGAAGGAGAACATAAAGCATTTTAAATAAATTCAGAACATACTTTGCTCTTTAGTTACTAATTTCCCATGTGTCTTGGGTTCTATCATAGATTAAAAAGGAGCACTTGATGAAGGCTTCACAGCTGAAGTTTTTTTCCTCTTTCTAGTTTTTAGCATACCATAAACCTATACTTGTTCCTTAATAGCTGTTGCAGCTCCACATTTGAGCCTTACACAAGTTATTTTAAGTGCGCATTATTATTGGCCTATTTGAGTGCAACTCAGAAAGAGACACATTCAACACTTTTAAGACGATTCTATCTAATAATCATTGTAATTTATTGATTTATTTAGCTTAAGTAGCTCTAAAGGATTAAGGAAGACATACATTTCTCCTTTCTTGTGAAGAAGCAACAACCAGCAACTGATGCATACTCAAATTAACACCCAACTTCTGATTTGTACCAGGCTTATCTCTGAAATGTTTAAGTGAAATATTGAGTTTCCTTAGTGATTATTTTAAAATATTACTGAAAGCAAAATATTAAAACAGGTTCTTTATTTATTTTTTTGTCCTATAGAACCAACTGTACATTTGTGCCTATGAGTGCATTTAAAGCAACACAAGTATTCAACAATACGCAGACAAGGACATATCTTGTTATGTTTCCTTCCTGTAAAAGAATACATAATAAATTCAGAATATGCCCTTAAAAGCTGAGGCATAGTCAGAATATTAGCTATTGGAAATGTGCTCCACTAATTGCAGTGCAAAATTGAGAAAATTATCAGGGACCACTGCATGTGAATAAATATCATTATTATCATAATTCATTTTGGCAATTGAAATAAAAGAACTAGATCACAAACAGTTTTAATATATGTTTAATGTATAACAGAGATTAGGTTTAGCTTCTGTTTTTGTAGCACCATTCTTCCCTGCTAAACATTTTGTGCTATTTATACTGTATGTTAGCTGATGTCATACACCATAGCATTGTGAACATGTATTTGCCCTACAAAGAGTTTTTGTTCAGAGTGTACTCCATTGAGAAATATTTGCTGTTTCCCCCATCATGATCTCCAAACTTTTCACCCTTATTGTGGTATAACTGTAGTATTGTTGCTGCTGAGAACTCAATTCCCTTGGTTTAAGATGGCATTTTTGAAATACAAGCACAACTCTGTTTCACCTAGGCACTATCATGACATTCACTTCAGCTCAAATAGAAATAAAGTTTACTTTCCTGTGAGATATACTGCCTTCTAGCGCTAGTGTAATGGTTGCCGGGAGAGGCTCCCATGGAAACAGTATGTCATGAAAAGACCCTATGTGAGGCGGCAAATCCGGAAAGGAATAGAGAATGGATTTGAGGGAAGACATACAAGGTTTTTTGGTGCTCACAGTGATAATAGGGAATATCGTGCAGAAGTAAAGGGTAGGTATCCATTGATCCATCTGAAGACAAATCAGGAACCGACACACGGAAAAACAAGGACCAGGAATACGGGGCTTCATCCCGGGCCCAAGGCTCAGAAGGTCAGTGTGACTACTACTGGCCTGTGCCCTCAAACTTCTCCGTGAAGACTGGTGATAGGTGGGCCATGAGACAACCATTTTCCAAAGTTGAGCCCCGAAGGCTGGGGGAAGAAAACTTAAATAAGCGACTTAAACAACACACCAGGAAGTAATAATTAAAAGGACTATCTAGAGAGGATTGGAGCACACTCTGGAGGAGGGGATGTTGACCATGACAACTATAGCTCAATGATAATCCAAAACTACAGCAAAGAACTGACGTGATACTCACTTTGCCCCCTAGGTCAAGCCAGCACCAAACTCCTCGGTGCTAGAGGTCAACCACATTCCCTTACCAGATGCAAGCAGATCCCAATGTTTTATGTGAAGTATATGATCCCAATGCGAGAATGAACAGAAGAATTACTTTACCCTCCACTAGTGTCACAGATATAGTGAAATGCACAGTAATTACACAGTCCTGTATTAATCAGTTATGTCAAGTAGTTTGTACAGGGAGTGGTGTAATACCACCTAAAAGTCACAGGAAGCAAACAATATTACTTTCAGAACTGCCACATGTAAAGCAATACAGATGGAGTGACAGCAACTGATTAGTATGTTTTCACCAAACTTAATTAAATTCGTCACAGCTAGCACTCCCGCAGAGAGGGGGGTTGTACTCGTTAATGTCTTAGCACAAAGCAGAAACTTCTTGTATTTTCCGATGACATACAAGTGGAAAGATTACAGATTTTAATCGTCTTTTTTCTGAACCAGGGATCATCTGATCATGTTTCTCTATAACAATAATAAAAAACTTTATTTTACATATCACCTTTAAAAGTGGCATCTCAAAACAATACAGTAGATGTAAACCACAGATTACAAAGTAAATACCCAGACAAACGCAAACGCGTTTTTAATAAGATCCTTTTATTCGTTCATAATCCGACGATCTCAGGAAGACTAATGGGGGTCTGGCTTTTTTTCTGGAAAACCATAACTCTGGTCTTGTCCAGATTGACTGTCAGCGCTCAGGTCTGACAGTGCTGCTCCAGCAGCGCCAGGTTCTGCAGAAGCCTCTGTTCTGTGGGCGACAGCAGGACCAGTTCGTCTGCAAAGAGCAGGAACTCGATTTCTGTAATTAATGCAGATCAGTAAATCAAGGGACAAAACAGTTATTGTGCCCGGCTCCTCAATGGGCTTTGACGTGCTAATGCGTTGGTTTAACAGTCCGGGTGTGGCAATGTTTTTTATTATTGTTATAGAGAAACATGATCAGATTTTCCCCGGTTCAGAAAAAAAGATCTAAAGTACTGTACTGTATACTAGTTTGTCACTCTTCTCATCCCCTCTTTGCTAAATGGCTTTTGAATAGAGTCACATGAAGACAGAGGTGAAACAGCCCTACACAGCCCTTTCACAGTACACTAATATAATTATATATTATTAATTTCTTGAGATACGCGATTCTTTTAACACAGTCTTTGCTGTGCTCTAGAGGATCCTTGTGATATTTCGAGCTCTGGTGGAATGATAAGTGTCGCAGTTTCAATAATTTTCGTAGTTAGAAATTATGGAACACTTTGTTAAAAGCAGGGGAGTTTTTATGTCCGTTGCAGTTTTTTTGCAACATGAATATAATTATGTCGTTATTAATTTATTTAGATACGCGATTCCATATTATATTCCCTTTTAATCAAATTCTAAAAGTATGCTTGTTGACTCCGGTATCACGTTAGTTAAAGACTTCGATGCTTAAAATGTTTAGGGAGAAATGGAATACTGGTGTGTATGTGTAAAGTACCGAGACCAGCCATATACTGTATGTTTAAGTTCCAAAATTAATATCGTTTATGGCCTTCACACGCGTTGCAGTATGCTCCTATTCTTTTTATGCTTAGGCACTAAGATTTCCTTCAGTGGTAAAATTCCATATAAATATTCAATACTTAAACGGGCACAGTTAAGACATTAAATATACATATACATACTGTATACAGTACAGTTTGCATACGGTAATATGTTTATGTTCCTAAATCAATCTCTTTTATGAGCATGTGAAAGGCATGGTGAATCGATTCTCAAAAATTACTTTACTTTGCATGATTGGAAACAAATGTGTGATTGCGAAATGCTGTGGTGTTACTTTTACAAAGACGGTCAATGAAAAAAAGAATGTGGACCAGGGCAATACTTTGAGTTTACACTTACAGCTTGTCCAAGGTCATTCATTATTAATACTATTAGTAATATATTTGTTAAAGACTTTGATGGTGACAGCCCAAACATGAGAGGTTGAGCTTAATTAGCTCCACCTTGCGGAAATTCCGGATACTATTATTTTGCTTGCGGTATAATAGGAGAATTTACGGTAACTAGCGGTAGACTGCATACAGCGCACCAGAAAATAATGCGGTATCGCCCGCGCATTTTGAATGGCTGCATCTGTACTTTATCTGTAACACTACCAAGAAATCATGAAGCTCACATCATGGACAGTTTGACAATGAAACCTGAAACAATCTATCCCTTCCAGTATAAACAAAGAATTGCGTCTTTTAGCTACAGGGATCTAACAGCATCTGGAAGGCATATAGAAGCAGTATCTCTTAGCTAATGTTTCATCCCCATGCTGCAGAAGAACCAGGCCAGAAGTCCTGTATAAATTATATTCTGTCTTGATCTACATAGTTAAATGTTTAAGTGTTTCTATTTTAAGCCATCTTATCTGTTGTATATATGCACAACTAGACAGTTAAATTAATGTGACATCTGTAGCAAACAAAATCTGCCAATGTTCAGACTTTGACTTCAATTGTTTATGTAACTATCTCAGCTTTGCATTGTAGAAAACAAGACTGGGAGAAAGGCTGTGATTTGTCTCTAACATACACATTCTGATTTTCAAAAATATTAAAATATGGTGCTTTATGCGTCAGAAGAGTTATTAGTTTAAAGCAATGTTCAAAAGCAACAAATCCTTAAAGCATCTATATTTGGCAGATCACTTAAACCCACAATAAGGAATTATCCCTCAATTGCAGTCTGACTTTCCAGGGTGTGGTCAGCAGTGACTCAGAGCCAAGAGTGTCCTTATATCTAGATGACTTTTTATTGCATACCTCTGACTCCAACATTTCTTTTTTTCTCATAGGTTATGGACCCCCTTATCAGGTTTGGTAGTGTGTCTGGTTTGGTAGTGGTGTAAAATAAATCTTCACAAAAGTAAATATTTCTCAGTAACTCTGCAAGAAAGATATAATTCAAAACTTCACATCTAACAGATCTCCAGTAATAATGATTGACATTTTATTATGTGTATGCAATTATAATTTAAATATTCAAGTATAGTACAAAGAAAAACAATAGTGTCATGGATGTCGGAAAAGGCAAGCCGTGGAATGACAAGGAGAGCAATAAAGATCCTATGTGTGGCGGTAAAAGGGGCAACAGGGGAGTTAGTCCAGGCTCAGGGGGTCAGATGATGTCGGTAAGAAACCTATGCCCACAGGCTACGGACAGGAATGAGCTGGTGCTAGGCGGGTCTCAGGACATCCATACCCTCAATGCTGAGCGAGGACCAGAGCAGCCACAGGAAGTAAATAGACTACCCAACAAGACACACCAGAAAGACATGAATAATGAAAGGGAACTAGGAACAGGACAGAAGTAGAGCGCCCTCAAGGTGTACCGGCATGACAGTACAACCCCCCACCCCCCCTTCAAGGGCAGCTCCTGACGCCAAAAAAAAGAGCTGCACAGCACTGGGGGGAGGAAAAACCTCATTTAACTGAAAGGAAACCTCCGGGAGTCCACGGCGGACAGCAACCCCCTCCTCCAAGGTAAAAAACTTTTATTGAGTAGAGAAGGGGGGGCAGACTGGGCTCCAGGGGAGCAAGACAAAAAACCAGACCAAACATGTAAAAAATCATGAACAACGAAAATAAAACCTGATGGAACAGGGGAACAAACACATAAGGGCATCGAAGCCCAGACCAGAGGGCATGGGAGCCTGGGACAGAGAGACTGGCGGGCATGGGAGCCCGGGACAGACAAAACACATTAAAACAAATCACACACAACAAAAATAAACCCTGACAGAACAGGGGAACAAACAACACATAAAAGAAATAACCAACAACAGATAGGAGAGCAGGGGGCATGGAAGCCCAAAAATTCCAAAAGCCAGGAAACAATTTTTTTTTAAAAAGCTGCTTGTGGGGCCTAGGGTAGGCTCAGGATTCTGTCATGGATGTCAGAAAGGCAGGCCATGGAATGACAAGGAGAGCAGTAAAGACCCAATGCGCAGCGGTAAAAAGGGCAACACGGGGGTTAGCCCAGGCCCAGGGGGTCGGACGATGTCAGTAAGAAACCTATGCCCTCAGGCCACGGACAGAAACGACCTGGTGCTAGGCAGGTCTCAGGACATCTGTACCCTTAATACAGAGCGAGGAACAGAGCAGACACAGGAAGTATATAGACTACAAGATTTTGCTTGTTGAGCTACTGTATCAATGGAGCAACCTACTATAAGCAGTGCACAAACTGAGGGAAAACAGAGGGAGAAGGTAGGGCAGGGGGATGTCAAAACCCTTGTTAAAAGTAGCATTCCCCTTGTCAACAAAAAGTGCCCCCTATTTGTAAACAGATGCATTCTCCATGCTAAAACCTCTCAACAAGCTTTTAGAATTTCTTTCCCCGGATCCATGATTTGTTTGCTGCAGATTGTTCTCTCAGTCCCACTAATTGCACTATCTTCCTTCATCATGCCCCACTCCATTCCCACTGTCATACTTAAGACTCCAGTATTGACTCTATATTCTTCTGTTATAGGACCTTTGAATATAAGTATATCAAAAATAGTTTTGCCTTGTATGAGCATTCTGCGATTTACTATAAAATACTCCTGTTCCCTGATATTACTGTGCAGTATGTCATTTAGCCTTGAAGCATAAGCCACAGTGTCGCAAGCAAGAAGCATAACTGGGTTCGTTCAACTGGCCTAACAATGACTGGCTCAGAATTTCTTCCACTAGTTATAAGGACACTGTGTCTGACCTGGTTCCTTTGAGCAATCTTATCTCCTTTCTTCCAGCGCAAGACTGGCATCAGTGGCGGCAGCTCCTTCTCCTCCGTCTTCTCAATCACATGTGGCCCCAGGCTGTAGGTGGCTTCAAACACAATTGGGGAAAAGACATCTTTCACTTCTTTCTGCAAAGACACAAAAAACACTGTCAACAGCAAAAAAATGGAATAATAAATACAGTATAACAAAAACATTTCATTCTGAGTCCTTACTTTTCAAAATTTTCAATTTTTCCAATGAAACCAGTTAAAACACATCAGAAAGTTTCACTTATTTGACATAAATACGATTAAGGTTATCTTTACATTATTTCATTACAACAGTCAATGGCAATATGCAAGTACAGTCCATAATACAGTTTTAGGATTTACATTCAGCCATTGACAAGTAAGATACTTGCTTCATCAGTATTGAATGATTTAGGAGAATCATCAAGAGAATCAATGCCCTGAGCAACTCTATTGTAGAGTAGTGGCACGTTCAGCCAATACGAGTTTTTGTGTTTGTTTGTTTTTTTTTTGCATGTGCTTAAGAAAAAGTAACCAAAAAAATAATCAAATTGAAACAAGTCTTTATATAACGGTTTTGGGTGGGGGGGTGCAAAAGCATAAGCTCCTTTTTCCTGTCAACTGATATTATACAAACCTGCTGATGCATTTAGCCCAGGAGTGCTGACTCCATTCTTAGTGGTTATTACAGCAGGAAGCTGCTGTTACTCCAGCTTCCCTGAAATGTGTGAATACTACCTTTTACTGTAGCATTGAGATGAAAAGTTATCACTGTGCTCTAGCCCTCTGTATAAACACAATTCACAACATTTTCCACTAGCAAAGCACTCAATTTCTCTCTGCTTCTCCCTCAATGTACAGTATATGTATTTTTATCTTGCACCATTTTCCTGTGTCCACCCTTTTCTTTCCTCAATTAAACTACAGAACAAACAGGATCATTGCCATCAGGTAATTTATGACAGGAACTCAATTCTTGAAACCTTTGATCCCCACCAAATGGGAACTACAATACCAGATTATTTAAATTACATGAATATGGACAGTTTTCAAATTCATTGCCAGCATTTTATCGAGGGTTTTTTCCTGTAGTTGGATAGTATATATAGTACAGTAGGTGAACAACATGGTTATACCATTATGGGTAAGTTTTTAAGATCTTACTGTACATACATTGCTTTTAGCCTTGCATACTTTATCAGCAGCCCTTTAACTACAAGGAAACTCATAATGGAACCCCACTAATGAAATGTATTGTTTGTTGGAGTATGGAGAGGGGAAGACCTCTATGTGATGTAGATGTATTTTTATGAGTCTGCAGACCTGGAAGTGAATCTAATCAGAAATTGGTGTCATCAATTCTAAGCAATTCATCAACAAGACAGAATTAATAATCTAATTATTCTTAGAGATTCACAGTGCATGGCCACAAAAGTGGACATCTAACAGTACAGTAGCTTCACATAGATATCAACAGAGACAGGAAATTTCAGGTGCTTTTCACTGTTTACCTAACATGCTATCTAAAAACCTACTGTATGCCACTTGGTGTTCTTAAGAATGTAGGTTTCAGGAAACACCAGGAAAACTAAATTTTACATTAAATTTAAACCAAAGAAAAACTTTCCAGCTATTTTAAATCAAGTCTAATTATGCTATCTGTGAACTAGGGGGAATTTAGGTTAAGTAAAAATATGTTATGCATCACAACTCCAAAAGGGTTATGTGAGATACCCTTAACAAATCTTGTATTTAATTATTCTAGCACAGTCCTTCTCTATTAGGCTTATACCACATAAAAACACCATCTAAATTCATTTTTAAAAACTAAACTGCCTCATTCATGAGTAACAGAATAGTGGCTGTGAAAGAAGTAAACGCAGGGGCAAGACATAGAGATCTCTTTATGAAATCCACTCTACTGCACTATTCTTGATAAAAGCTGATAGCATACAAAGTGGCGATCAATAGCAGTTAGGAGGGGTAACTGCAGGGTTTGTTAATAAGGCCCGTTTCACTACTAAACTCCGACTAAAAATCACCTACCAGCTCACCCTTTCAACATTTTTTTATGCAGGTTAGCCCAGGATGAAAGATAGTTAATTTTGTGTCTAAAAGCTTTTATTGATGAATGATGTTTTAAATTCTTATAGGAAAAACAGCAGTGCAGAACTTTTCCAAAAGCTACTGTATATTTCGACATTTGGAACATTCTGAAAAAACAACAAAAGAAAAATGCTGTAATTTTTTATAGCACTCGGACTCTTCTGACACAATTGTTTTGTGAAATTCCCTTTTTGTCTCAGAGGACTGGGTTCAGCACAGTCTCCGAGGGAAATTAATATAATGAATCACATCCTGTTAACTAGGAGGACCTGCAGGTACAAATCATTGTCAACCTCTGAATCATGGTCTTTTTATTGGCCCATTATTAACATTTACCAGCAACCCCAACAGCATTTAACTCCTGTATTTTTGGAATGTTTAAAGTCCCATGGCTCCAGTTAACTAAAGTGTAGCCAGAGCTCATTGCCTGAAACCTTTAATTGACATTGTTGTATAGAACTCAGTAACTGTGCTATGTATACTTTTCATAGGTACAGGAAGCCCATCAGCACTGATAATTATTTTTAGAAGGGAAATGCATAGTCTGGAAAATCATCATTTTAGCAATAACACATAATTCTAATTGAAGGTGCTATCCAGTGATTTTAAGCTATTTGAATAACATCACAACCCTTTTAAAACAGTTAAGAGGCGAGCAGTCTTTAAACATAAAGTTCTTGCTTTTTTAACACAAAGCTATACATATACTGTACACATTGATATTGTACGTTTCAATTAAAAAATTCACATACATGCATCTGATTGCATTGATACAGTAAAGCCTGACCATTCTGTGAAAAGGTTTTGTGTGTGTGTGCAGGATTTACAAGGACACTGCAAAGGCTACTGTGAATCTCTGATCATTATGGAATTCATTACAGTTCTAGTAATATATGGATTGTTTTAATCTGCCAATTTTGTGCATCTTAATTCTTAGTGAAGCTTGAGAGAGGTCCCATCCAAGTGACCAGAGAGCTGGTATGCACATTCTGCAAAAACTTAAGAGTCGGGGTTACTGCCCCATGCCTCCCATCAGCACTTCAACACACTACAACAAAGAAACATCAGAGATATCAAAATACGTAACTAATTTGAATGTTTCTTACAGAACATAAGCTGCAATTTCGTGGACTAAGCTTAGTGTGACACAATCTAGATCTGGACAAGGATTCCATTAAAGGTTTAAAATACATAAATACAACAAATATCCCAGCTTTATTAGGGTTCTGAGATTCTGTACTTTATAAGGAGGATAAGGGAAACTTTTGGAAAGTTGGAAAGGTCCAATTATTAACTTGGAATTTAAGCACGTCATTGCTCTGCTCTTAATAACTTTCACAAGCACTACAAGTCTGTGAAATAAATGTATTACCTCTCTGAAATTAAGGTACAATAGTCTACATCAAGCAACTATAAACTATAGATACAACTATAGGCATTCATTATACATTTTTAAATTTCATTAGCTTTTATTGTAGCAAGAATTTGGGCAACTGTAAGATTTACCATTAAAATGATCTCAACAATATGGATTTCCTTATTAGGACAATTCTGGAATAACTGGCTCCCTGTACACTTATAGCTCAAACAATCACTCCACTGATTTATTGAACCCATCAGGCAAGTCTCACCTAAAGTATATGTGTTTATGGGGCATTACACCACTGTAAAAAGCACTTAATCACGTCTCCAGAGGATTGTGGATGGTATGGACATTTGTCCAGTGAATTTTGCAGGACCCTTAATGACAAGCACAGTAAAATACTGTAAAATACTGTAAAATACAGAGTTAACCCTTGTGTCACCTTTTCAAGACTCTTGTTTGAAGGAAGTTGATAGCACTACAAGATATTTGAATGGCCAGAGTAACAGTCTATTAAAAAGCCCAGTATGAACTAAAGGAGGGTGGCACAGTGGTCAGCATTGCTTGAGCCAATTGGGTTCAATTTCTGGGTTGCTGTCTGTGTGGAGTTTGTACATATTCTCCATGGTTTTTTACTGTGTGCTCCAGTTTCCTCCCACAGATACTGTATGTAGGTTAATTTGCTTCTGGGGAAATTGGCCCTGGTGTTTGTGTGTACCCTGCAATGGACTGGCATCCTGTCCCGGGTGTATCCCACCTTGAGCCTGCTGCTTAAATGGACTACAATGGACTGGAATGGAGGGTGATATAAAAAGGGTAACTTGTAAAACTTATATTATTACAATTTATAATTCTAGTGAAATTAAAAATGAATACTTATTTGCATTACAAATACTCACATACAGTATATTATTACAGTAGATTATATTCTCCGATTATTATGTTCTCTCTAACACTCACCTTAATACAGAACAAATGGCAGAACAAAAGGTCGAAAACAATAACATTTCTGGTTAATTATTCAAATAACATGGTTAACGCCATTGGCCAATCCATAAACAATAACTCTCCTGCTAATTTATAGTACAGAAGTTACAGCATTACAGCCATTACCATTATGCACAACACCCACCCTGGATAGGCCAAAGACAGACGAATGCAGTAGGATGAATAGTCATAGTCTAGGTTTTTTCTCACTCTTGGTGTAACGAACAGTTCTATGCGGACAACACAGTCCGACGGAGTGGGGAAACACTAGGGGAACGTCATGCAGGAATACGGGGCAGAAGACAGGGGGGCGTGTCCAAGGTGCGCTGGTGCACGGGGGAGGTGTGGCCGAGGCGAACAATCCGAGAGAGTAGTCCTTTGGGAATATCCAAAACACAAGGGTAAGTCCAAAACCAGAAGATCCATCAGAGCAAGAATTAAAAAACCACGAAGGCCGGGTCGGAACCGGCGGACGGGGAACGGGAACAGAGGTTAAAACCTTAACGGGACCAGGCGCTTCCAGGTCCCGGACTCGCACGATATGGAAATCAGATGCAGAGCCCGGATGAGCGTCAGCACCTGGCTTTTAAGGTGGGCTGGGAATGGGGAGCAGGTGCATAGAATACAGTCTCACATGAAAGGGCTGGAGCACCCTTAAGGAGGGGGGACTATAATCGTGACACTTGGGCCATTACGTTTTAGCTGTCCACTTTCCCATTAAACATGGTTATGAAATAGCTAGTGTTTCTGTGCTGCAATAATGAATAGCAAAATTTTCATGTAATTCTGACGGAGACAGTCTCTGCCAAAACTTACAATAAGCTTTGTACAGTAAGTCATCAGAAGAGACAATGAGCTGATGGAATCAGAAGTGATGTCTGGGTTATAATCCCCATTGCTCACTGAGGTTAGGGATGTGAATACCATATTTCCTTCTCTTAAATTCTTTTGAATATCATTAACATATGTGAGCCAGAAAACTCAATCAGAGAACCACAGCATATTCCCAGCAGAGTTTAATATTGCTGTTATACTGGGCTACTTTTGAGCCTGTTAGATGCCCTCCATGAAGCTTAAGAAAGGCATTTGTTAAAAGAGCCCATCACTAATAAAAAGGGACTGCAGCATATGGAACTAATACTTGCAGGGAAGGAAGTGAACGTAGAGGAAGACTGAGAGGTGAGTTATAACAGAAAAAATGAAAGGACATTGTAGAGGCATTTTGGCAAGAACCATGCTAGGTTTTTTTTTGCACTGGAGAGCAGTGCAGTGCATAACTTTGTGTTATATCAGAAACTGTCATTGTCATTAGTGGAGAAGTTCAGTAACAAGTTCATAACGTTCAGCTGAATGCTTCCCACTACAGAATCTGCCCCGTTTTTCTGTTATTGTTTCAGAATCAGGCCTTTGTCCTAATGTGGTACAAGGTTGTCTGCCATACAAAACAAACATTACAAAATATGTCTTTGTTCACCACATCAATGAAGAAATTTGTGGTATTTAAAAAAAATCATGAACACTTCTTGGAACTTAATACAGGAAAGGGTGAATCTAGTGATTTATTTATTCAATCATTCAATCAATATAAAGAATAAAAACCCAGATTCAACGAAGATTTCCAAGTTTTCTGTTAATTATCATATGTCTTACAGCAATAAATTATAGTAATTGCTTGCATTCATCTATAGATCCTGTGCTTATAGAAAACAAATTACAGTGCTCATTATTTCAGCTGGGACAGGGGATGTTTTTCGTTATTTAAATTACATAAAATAGCCCTCATTTTCTTTCTTCTCTTTTTTATCTTGCGAGTGTCTTTTCATTTTGTCTTTTTGTATGGATCATTTAAATGAAATCAGTCACAGTTATTATAGGAAAAATGATGATCCTTTTGCAACAGATGCACATCTTACATGTGACATATGGAAATTCCATACCACCATAACCACAGTTAAAATCTACTACCCTCTACATTTTCAGTTATCTACTATTGCAATTGAATATCCATCAGGTTTACAGAGCTGGAATATGAACAAAGGAGAAATTGGATTTACACTAAAGTCTAGCACAAATCCTCAGTGAAATGAACAAAAATTAAATTTACTTGAATCACTAGATATCCCAAAGTACAAATTAGCCACAAATCAGCACTATCCATCCCTCCCATTTGGAAATCAAGTTATGTAACTCCCACAGGGGGTATATTAGTTTAGTTTAAGCTGTGGAATCAATAGTGCTAACATTTATGTGCCCCGCAGATTTACGAAAGACAAAGAAACCTAAACCTTCAAACATTCAACTGTTTCTGACTTTGTTTTTACATCACCTTTTATAGCAATGCCAATAACATAAGAGCCACAGTATAAACAGATTAAGATAATATATTGCATCATTTAAAAACTTTTACTCCAAAAGAACCATGCTTTAATGATTATGCAGGTGCCTTCGTGAGGGAAAAATGTGTTATAAAGTTCAATTTAAACTGTACAGAATTGGCTATCAAGAAACAAAGTGTAATACCCCAGTAATAAAATAAAAAAGCACTATATTTTTAATGTCTTGCTATAAATTTGCACCTGCTGAATTGCATCCAGTTCAGCACTTTACTACAAACTTCATCTGGAAAATGTGTTAAGAAACCTTGAAATAATCTGAAGCGTTTTCTTTAGTCTCACACAAAACACACAAAAGATTCTGTGATTTGCAACCTGATACAGCTTCAGCAGCCTTGATTCCCTATTTTTAACAAATTTTAACTTCTTTTCATTCCGGCTCCTCCTAACCATTCAATTCAGCCCACTGCAAGGTTTCATACCATAAAAAGGCTTGAGACAGATTTCACTGCATTACAAGCTGGTACTCCTTTCTGCATACAATAAACAATTAATCATGTCTCCATTGCATATGTGCTCGTACAGTAACAGTAATTAAGTTAGAATCACTTTTCCAGCCTAATGAATGCCTGTGCGTGCTACTCTGAAGAAATACATGCAAGCTTTTATAAAACAAGACATTTTAAAAGCATGTCAAGATATCCATGTAGAATACTCTAACAGGCACAGCTGGAATTTATGATGCTCTGTCAACTTTCAAGGTTAAAGGAGGAGAAATTTAAAGTATGTGAACTAGGGTCAATTGTGCTGATTAGGTAAGAATGTGAATTTTATTAAATCCAAATGGTATTGATTTCTTTAACCTTCATGGACATTGTCTGAATGATAAAGTGAAAGATTCTCCTTCATGTTTCTCATGTCAATGGACTTTACCAAAACTATAAATAAAAAAAATAAACAAAAGCAAACAGTTAAACTTGTTCAAGACAAGATCATTTTATATTACAGAGCTGCATCATTAATAAAGGTACATACAAGACAAGCAAAAAAGGGATAAGGTCAATTCAATGATTATAATAAAATTTAACATGGTTACTGATTTTTCATAAATTATAGTCTAGAGACAGACTACAGATATACCTGATAATTTTTTTTAATGGCAGATTAATTCATCCCCTCATTGAAAAGAATGCTTCCACTCCTGAGTGAGGCTTGAAGTCCTAACTTGAAATCGGAGCTCTGAAGAAACAGCTTGACCAGAAAAGGATGGGTTTAAAATCTTCACCATAGCTCTGAAGAAAAATATTTAATTTTCACACATTTGCTTTCAGTAGCAGTCAAAGTCTGCAGCACTTACTCCTTTATGTTTTTTGTTTTGTCTAGGCATTCATTTCCACACACAAACAAGGGATACTGGAGCCTTTGTAAAGGCAGTTAGTGGAAATCGTTTCACAGAGCAAGATGGATTACTTTACCCAAAAACCTCAATAAAACTTATCCAGCTGTAGGCCTGAAAGGTTATGGACAGATACCGGTGTTAAGAGCCCTTTAACACCCACCTGCCACATTAAAACACTACAGATTATGACACTACACATTCAATACAGGCTTTAATTGTACCCTTATGAAGCTGAGAGATACCCCTCTGCCTCTTCTGTAGGCAAATATTTTATCACTGAAAACCAGATGACACTGGCATTTACAGTATGTAATTAGAGTTGCTGTTTAACATTAGAGACAACAAACAGGACAGAATCCAGAATCTCTGCTACATGTTTAAGTATGGAGAGTGCTTATGAAGCTTAATTCTTGTGTTTTATAATCTCTGGCAATATGAAAATGACTTGAATGCGCAGATCTGATGTCTTTTTATTTAACACGAGAGAGTCAGGGTGTGCTGGACAATAAACACCACATTTCCAAAGTATCTCCAGAAAGAAGTTTTTTTCAAAAGATCCCAAGTAAATCAAGCGTATACTAAATATGATATACTAAATATGATGCCTCGTACGATTGAGCATACTATATATACTGAGTGTGAAAATAACACAAAAACGAGAAAAGGTTGATTTATTGCCATGGTTACAGTATATTTCAAACATTTATGAATTCTGTTTCTAACATTAACAGAAACCTTGATAAATTTATTTCATAGAAGCAGTCATAAAAAATAAATACTAGCTTATAATTTTAAAAGTAAAATAAGTGAAGACATATCCTGGAACTCCATCTGAGTGCATACACTTTGTTATCCAGTCTCCCACAGCTGTTATAAATCTAAAACCATTTATGAATTGGTAACCCATGAGGAACCTGAAAGTTTTGTTTTCAATTAAAAAAATAACATAACATTTAAAATAGTCAATTTATTATATTGTTTAATGTATGAAAATGAATTAAAAATGTAATCGGAGAATTGACCAGACTTTTTGCATTGGGACAAGCAGACAAGATGATTGCAATAATACAATAATACTATGTCTTTGCTTCAACTAGGAATTTCAACATTCTTTGCACGAGGTATTTTAGACAGAATGTACGATAGACTGGAGTAAGAAAATGAAAAACAAAGTTTGGTGGTATTGCTGTAAATATTAAGGATGTACTGTATAATAAAAAAGTTGCCTGCAAATGCTAAAAAAAGAATGTATGTTTGAATTAGGAAATAATAACTCAGCACTGTATTCTGTAGTAGTCTCAAAATATCTCCCAGCTGCCTTGTTCACTTCCTTCTGTTTTTTATTTCCAAATATTGAACAAGCAAAACTACTCCGAGCAGGTTTCCCCAAGAGATGGTGCATAACTGAGCTGAGGGTCATCTGTGGTAGAGTGGGTTTAGTCAGCCAGGCTGTCTAAGGTTTAGTCATTCCAAGCTTTATTGGAACACAGTGACCCCTGTTGCCACACAGGCACTTAGTTATGTAGTTTCCTCCAATTGAAGCCAAACCTCTTACAAGGGGTCACAGAACCTATAGCAAGTTAAAGGCCAGGCAGGTTGGTTGGAAGAGACTGCTTGCACATCCTCATTCTCTCCTCTGTGCAGTTTGCCAGATAATGTTACCCACATGGACTTATGGATCTTCACAAACTTAGAGACTGTTCCTTTTTAATATAACAGGCTAAGTGATTCATTTTCTCCCAAAGTCCAAAGACATACTGGTAGGTTAACTGGCTCATGGGAAAACTGGCCCTGGTGTGTGTGTGTCTGTGTATTCCCACAAGTACCCCACATTGGTGGTGGTGGAGGGAAGTCCCCATTACCTGTAAAGAGCTTTGAGTGGAGTGTCCAGAAAAAGCGCTATATAAGTGTAAGCAATTATTATTAAGTAATGGGTGCAACCTTGAATTGGATGAAGCGGTAGGAAAACAGCTGGGGGGATGGAGAGAACAGGGACAAACAATGGTATTAAAGTCTGCAAAGAGAATAAAAAGAAGTCTGAATTTGCCTTTAAATTGCAGAGCTTCCTTCGAGCTCCCCCACTGTCTCATAACAGGTACAATGTGACCAGCACATCTGATAAAGTACTGTGTACTTTTTCTGTTCATGTATACAAAAGGAAAGATATCTGTGTGTGTTTGAGGTGTTTCCTACTATTGACAGGATTTTAGCAACTTCACTAAAATTCTATCATTTTATTATTTTTCTTTCTACATTGGAGTTTGTTTCACTCTGCACATTGAATTTACACAAGTGAGATTTTGACACATAGGATTTGTGTAATCTGTTAGACCTACCTTAATACCTATTTTGATAGAATTTATTGTGACAAATTGTTTCCCACAATTAGGGAATGAACATTACAGCATCAAATCTGTGTCCAGAGTCAAGACTGGGATCTCAGCATATACCAGGTCAGGCTAGTACTAATGATATTGTTCAGTCCATTCACCACATAAATGTGACATTATAAAAAATACGTGCCTGTGATATATTCAAGCAAAATGTCCTTGGGTTCCATCCAGTACTTAGGAATCTGAGAAAAAAAAATCAAGTTTGTCCAACTCTGATATAATTCTTGGCAAAATCAAACCACACTGTACACAAGCAAAGCCCTTTCTCTTAACACAATTAAGACCATTATGGAAACATACAGACATAAAAGATATCTGCTTTTTATGCTGTAATGCGAACACTGATGTACTGAATGTTACCTTTGCACTAAAAACATAAGCAAAATGTAAGACTACAAAGCTCATCGTTTTCCATTTTTAAAACAAGTATCATCCAGAAGGCATTTGACTTTTGGCATAACATAGCACTTGTTAAGTGGAAAGCTGCAACTGATCTAAAAGTGGGCAAGAGTTTTCAAGGAATCCTAGAGTGAGCTAGCAGATAGTTTTTGAATGTTTTCTTGCTTAGTGCATAAATGCAATCTTCAGTTACTAAGTTCTTATTCAGGATGGATTTTGCTTCATCTTTCTTTCACAAGTTCTATAAGACAAGCATACAAACAAAAACACAAATGACAACTACAACAACAAGGATCATATTTATTGTATAGTAAAGGATTTGGTTGCCACTGTCACTCAAGAAATAAATCCTTTATGTACTAAAAAGTACTGTTTCAAACTGTTTTGAACTTTCAAAGTGTTTGATTTCATTGCTTGGATTTAATGGTTTGTTATTGCAGTATTTTGCTCTTTCTTTAAGAAGCTGAAAATGCAGTCAACAGGTCTCATGATGCCATCAATGCAAGTCAGCTGCAGTTGCATACAAATGTGTCAGAACATCTATCAGTCTATCCAGAGGCTGATCAGGTCCATGTTACAATGCTGTTAAGAAGTGTCAGTGCTCAGGTAGTTCATACCTGATAACTGTAACGAACAGTTCTTTCCGGACCCTATGCGGACGACACAATCCAACTAAGTGGGGAAACACTAGGGAAACGTCATGCAGGAATACGGGGCTGAAGACAGGGGGGCGTGTCCAAGGTGCGCTGGTGCATGGGGGAGGTGTGGCCAAGGCGAACAATCCAAAAGAGTAGTCCTTAGAGAGTATCCAAAACACAAAGGTAAGTCCAAAACCAGGAGATCCATCAAGACACGGAATTAAAACACGAAGGCCGGGTCGGAACCGGCGGCAGGAAACAGGAACAGGAACCGAGATTAAAACCTTAACGGGACCAGGCGCTTCTAGGTCCCGGACTCGCACGATACGGAAATCAGATGCAGAGCCCGGATGAGCGTCAGCGCCTGGCTTTTAAGGTGGGCTGGGAATAGGAAACAGGTGCACAGAATAAAGTCTAAAGTGAAAGGGCTGGAGCACCCTTAAGGAGGGGGGACTATAATCGTGACAATAACTGTCACTGCTTGCTCTTTGACTCTATCTCATGTTTAATGTGAACAATTTTTATTTAAAAGGATTTAAAAGTTCAGGAGGGATGACAACAGGCACGTTCAATCAGACTCGGCTGGCAGTAATTCATAATCATTCCTGACATCATTTTTCACTTAAACCTTATAAACATATATTATACAGTATGTTCTCCCTTTGTCTCCTTCACATAAGGCCCTCTGCATGGAGGTCCTATCCTCCTCCTAAATCCAGAAGGTTAGCCCTACACCAAGCAGGCTCAGACAAATGTTATTGTGACTAAAACACTCTATAAAACTTTCAGTATGCTTAATTCTTCGGTGTTGTTGATTTTTATATCTTTCTTTAAAATGCTTGATTAAATTGAGTAGACCTGTGTGTGCCATTTATTTTACATAAGAAAGTACAGTAAGAACGGTTACTAATGAGAGGAAGGTAATCTTGTTTGATTGGTAGTTTAGTAGCATTTTTGTCCAGCCATTTCTTAAAACAGCATGGGTCATAACTATCTTACTAGTAATCTGGATTCAAATATCCACTTGTAAGATGTATAAGGTTTCCTATTTTCTATCCTAAATTAATTCCCTTTAAATTCTAGTTGTGACCACATGTTCTTGTTTCACTAATGAGTGTGAAATGGAACCCTGGTGTTTTTATCTATCAGTATGTTATATGTACAATTGAAAACTAATGAACCACACATGCAGTTATATGTTTGGAGGACAGTAATTAAAAAAAATATATAGCCCTATCAATGTTGTCCTTGATCTTGACCATATCAGTGTCTGTTCCCTGAATTCCAAAGCAATGTTCTCAGTATCACCCTCCCTCTTTCATGTAAAAAGCTGTTACTAAATACAGCTGTTCTGCATTTGCCAAAAATACACTGAAGAAAGCCAGAGTTACACTGAGGACAAACATGCATTTCTCAGGAAAAGCTAATACATGCTGTTCTTTTTGTTTGACAAATCTTTTTTATTTAAAAACTGCAATCTGCAACTCGTAGATAATTTTTCTGGAGTACTCTGAACCCTTGTATGGCAACAGCTGGCTGAAGGCTAAGCTCAGCATATCCCTATCAGTAGGATACAGCGGGGGCAGTACACAGTATGTACTGCTATGGATTCAATCAGTTTATACATTTATCTGTGGTGAAAGTTATAATTATTTAGTAATCATAACCCTCAGTTAATTACAAAATTAAATGAGTAGAGAATGTGATTTCCTGCCTTAATTCTAAAAAAATTGGAATTATATGTATTTAATAGGCTACTAGGTTAAGGTGGTGCTTACAAATAACCTGCAAAACAACAAGGAACTGGTGTTTCTAATGAAGTCTTTGAATTGTGGTCAAGAGAAAGCTTTGTCTGAGAAAAGGCTGGGAAAACAAAAGAAAACTGGTCAGTTTCTCTTAACATGTTTTATTCCTGTTGTACTGCTCCACCAGCAATTCAGCAATTAGCCCTATGTAAGTAAACTGTCAAATCGGATTCAGGTCACATGAATGCCTCACATGAATTTCAAGAAGCACTTCAATTTTATCAGCTTTCTTTTTGATGAGGATTTTGAAATGAACAGAGGTTTTAAGACATATTTTAGTCCCAAGTTTATCATTAGCTTATTATACAATATATAATAGGATAGTTAATGTAGCATAATTAATATCAGTGCACAATTTTAATATTAAATTAGGATAATGTGTTTATGCATAAATTATTATTCAGCGCCACAGATGTGTAATACTGTACATACACAGTACAATACTTTGTATTGTTTTTAGATAACAAATTCATTCAAACTCTTTTCTTTCTTCAGTATTTATAATCCTTAAAGGGGAACTGCAATGCTATTTTTATATTTTAGCATCAGAAAGGATCAGTGAGTGCATTTCAAACCACAATAAAAGTAAAATGTACACATTAACTGGTAAAATCTCCAATTTACATCACCAAAAAAAATGCACAGGTATGCACAGCGCAACATTGTGTGATTTAGAATGAGGCAACAAGACTTATGACGACATGTTGCAGCCTTATTACATTGTAAACAGCAGGCCTGTGAATACATCTTTTAATCCAATAGAACTAATGCTTTTCAAGACAGTTTTGCCAACAAATACTACTTATTGTTAACTTGCAACACGTTGGAACATTTCTGCAGTAAAATGTCTGCTGCACAACCTGTGCTTATTTGTTCGTACATCGTATTACATTCGTCATTACAGTGACTAGCTAGCAGGAAGAGCTGCCTCATGCCACTATTCATTGGAACTCGAAGGCTAGTTTGTGACAACATGTCGTCTTACAGTACTTTCATGATTATGTGCTTAATTCAAAATTTGTATCTTTTTCTATAACATCATTTTTTTTTACCAAGACTTAACCTGTCTGAGAAACTGGGACTGCAGCTCCCCCTTTTTTTTTTTTTTTTAGACTTCAGGATTTCTTAGCACAGAAGTTTTCATTAAGAGTTTTTTTCATATTAAAGATTTTTTTCTAACAGAATATCACTTTGCCTTTCTGTGAAACCAGTGCAACTGTCCAGTTTTAGGAAAGTATTCACATTTCAAAGGCAGTTGTTAAGAGACACTAGTTTAAATAACTATGTTTGAAGTATGGTTTTCTACAAGTATGGATTGTGAAATGTAAGTTGACTTACTATTCAGAAACTCCAAAATTTTAAAACAGTTACTACTAAACAAACAAAGAGATTTGATAATATTTTCTTTTATAAACAGAGAAATATGTAAGGCATTAGAGTCACAGCCTCATAATGGAACCCACAATGAATAATAAATAGAGGTGGGTTACAGATCTAGAACTTCCAAGGGACTAATTGAAAAAGTATGTTTTTAGGTAACAAATTCACTTATTCAAATATCTTTATTCTTTTGGGCCTGGTAAAAGGCTGGAGAGAGGCTTTAGGCTGCAAGCACAGAGACTGTTATTTCCTGACTGGTTTTTACCCCTGCCAGGGGAATTTTTAAAATTCTCTTAATGTATGAGAGAAACATCCTTTAACATCTCACCAATATCTAGCTTTATGCAAACAGGAATGACCTCAAGGAGTTAATTTAGTTTTAGTGGGGAACATGTTATTTCCTCAACCTCTTGGCATTTTAGTAGAATACATTAAGATACTGTTTATAATATGCAAAACATAAAAGAAAAGTGATATTTCATTATATGTATCTTCAATAATAAATATAAATTGTTCAGATCACTATGGAAAGATGCTATGGTGTATTTGACAAAGAAACCTAAGCACATTTTTTCATCAAGAGAATTAGAAAAGAGAATCACCAACAATAACAAATTGTAACTCAGATGTTTGGCCTTTAAAAATCACGAAAAAACTAAATATGGAATGGTTGCCATTGAAGTATCCCTGGGAAAAACAAACTATTCAGAAATCATTTTAATGTATTGCATTCATTTTTTTCTTGTGTAGTTGCTTTACAGTAAAACATAAGAAGAAACAACTTGTTTCTAAAGATGCCAGCCAACAATTTTCTGCAAAAGCAAACTGGAATTTAGACAATATTATAGGCTTTCTGCTAAGAGGCCTATAGGCTATTAATAGGCCTTCTTCTTACTGTAGTAGCTTATTAATACTAAGCTATTTTAACTATATATTATAATTTAAAGGTTTCAAAATCAATGCTCACATTATTTCTATAACTTCCAAATACAGCTGGGGAGAACACTTTCAGGAAGGCTCTCATTAACTGCTAACAGGGTGGAACAGTTAGAGATTTAAGTACATGCTATATGTTTGTTTATTTCTTAGTGTGATAAATTGGTTGATGCTGCCGAATTGACTGTGCTTGTTCAAAGTGTGTTTGAAGATTTCTCCATTAAAGAGGAATTGTTGGGTCCTGGAAGCCACCACCCAAGGAATCAATGTACAGTATTTGGTAACATTAAGAGGCAAGGCCTCTGAAACTGTCTCGCTTGTCTTTATTGATGATATAACTAATAATGGCAAAACAGAATGAATTCTGAAGTTTATCCAGACATTCTAATTATTCATATTAATCTCATGATCACAAATACAAAACTGTTTGACTGTCAATCAAAAATAAAAATTTCACCTTTGTCCCACTACTTTTGGGTGGCATTATAATTCAATTATAATAGGTATATGTTTAACTTTATGTATATAAGTTGGTATATGTTCAATATACTGTATGTTCTTGTAGCTCAGGATATATAAATCAGAAGTAGATTTTCTCAATGAAGAAAAGGTTGGAGACCCCTGACCTAATTCTTTCATGAGCGTAGGGATGCACATAGCATTATATCTGAATTGTTCTAAACGAAAATGTAATATTTATGAATTTGCCATTCTAGGAAGTTGGGATATGATAAATACTTATAGTTGTCAGGGAAATGTGTGCTCAACGTCCAGAGAATGACAATGAAAGAGTCCAGCTGGGTTGCATTGGAACAGGCGCACAGGAAGAAATGTTCTTTTCAAGAGCTTAAACCAAACAGTTTACTTCATCAAGCATTAATATATCAGGCTGAACCTTACCCTTTCACCCTAGATTTAATGTGCCCCCCTATCACACAGGCAGACAGACAGCATTCGTAAACAATTTGCACAACATTCCACTCTGCCACAGTCTGTGTTTAAACCAGAGAGCCAGCACAACTTCTTTTCAAACAGCCTTTTCACCATACTAAGCAAATGCTATGAACACTGACTTATACAAATATCCAATCGGCTTTAAATGACTGTTTTACACCACTTAAAACTATTTGATCCGAATGAAAAAACTTCCAGTTTCACTCACATAGGCAATACTCACACATGGTGGAGCCCCTGATTCATCAGTTTTTGCAACTTTGCCGAGATTCAAAGTCTACCTCAGTCCTCATTACTGCAGGGCGTCTGGCTCCCTGCGACAGAATCCTAATGAGGCCAATCTCATTTAATAGGCTGCTGACAGACGGAATTTAGGGAAATAAAATGGATCACAACTTATATCTTATAGGCTCAGAGGAAAATGCATTCCATGTTAATTTCTTTCACCCTCAAAACACTACAACATGGGTACAAGTACTGTATAGGACTTCATACATTATATGGTCTAATTTTGTCTTTCACAGCACAAGAAAATAATTTCTAATTAAAACTGGATTCAATTAGCATGCACTTAAAGACCCACCGTATTCACATCACACATAACTTCTTTAATGCTTTTCACTAGAGTTCATTTCACACATTTTACATATAAGTGTCTGTGTAACTCAGTGTATAAAACAAAAATTGTATGGTCATTTCTGAGTCTGATAACTCTTTGAACAACAGGGATTGAAAATAAGGTCATTACATGCAAATGTACTACAAATGATTATCAATGGTTCTTCAAACTGTATCTATCAGTAGAATGAACATATTATACTGTAAAGGAACAAGTAAAGATTTATTCCATGCATAAATAAAGCACAACGTTACGGCTGTGGAGCCTTCTTTGGGTATCACCCAAAGAAGAAGACATCCAAAAAGGCTCCACAGCCGAAACGTTGTTTCTTACTTAAACTACTTCATATTATGTTCAGGTGGGTAGCTGCGTCAGCATGCGTAGGCTGCAAAGGAACAAGTAATAGGTTTATTCCATGCTGAAAAAAAGAAGAAAGAGAACACAACGTTTCGGCCGTGGAGCCTTCTTCAGGTGTGCACACCTGAAGAAGGCTCCACGGCCGAAACGTTGTGTTCTCTTTCTTCTTTTTTTCAGCATGGAATAAACCTATTACTTGTTCCTTTACTTCATATTATACTGTATTATCATTAGAATGAGGACAATTTTTTCTTCAGCAAAATCTGATGAATCGGGGGCTCCACTGTGTGTGAGCATTGCCCATCTGAGCAAAACTGGAAGTTTTACATAATCACACAAAACAATTCTTAATTATTTTGTTGTATATATGTATTGCACATACAAGGCTGGAAACTAAATCAAATCACTTATCAATTTTGGTTTGTGAAGTCTGTCAAACCTGCATCAACCTACTATATACATTCAAAAATAACTTGCAAAGAGGAAAGTGTGCTGAAAGTGGGAGTCTCTTAAAGTAGCACATTCGATGATGAAGGAAAATGAAAACAGCACAGTTGCATGCAATTGTGTAGACAATTGTTACAGTCTTTTCTCTGTTTATTTGAAAAAACTACTTTGGAAAATTTACAGGTTTATGTTTAAGTTTAATATTTTTTGCTTAATTTTTCACTACATGATGACTGAATGTTGGTGTGGAAAATCGGTCAGAGGTTTTAAGAAAGCCTGAAGAAGCCATAGTTTCAAATGACAAAAAGACAAGAGACAATTAATACAATTTAAATCATCCAGTGCATAGTCCTTGTAAAATACAACTGACATTATAACGCAAAGTGTGTTGTAATAAACTACAGAACGAATGTGTCAATTTGAGATGCCTATTAATGGATTTATCTTCTTTTTCTTGTGCTGTAGGAGATCATGCAAGTGCTACACTAACAGCATATTCTTGACGATCACTATACTTCAAAAGCTAGTCCCACCTCATATCATTGTCACTGAAAACGCTGTACATTCTTATCTTTAAAATAAGTGTGGGGTCCTTGAAAATCACACCAGAAATTCAGCAGAATGGCATTTTTACCTGCCGCATGAGAAAGTTGCAGATGATTGAATCTTGTATTTCAGAGAGTTATCTGTTTTAAAGCTATCCAAACCAAACGATAAGTCTTTCAATTATTTTTTTTCCCTCACAGGATCACTAACCCATACAATTTTGCACTACAACTACTAATTTCCAGAATAATTCAAAGATATAAATGTTATAAATCATATAAATCTTAAGCATGATTTGTTGTGTGACTGAATGAACCTTATATCCCAATGCAGAAAATAAAGATACACTGTAGCATTTGTGATAGACAGCAGCCAGTAAACTTTGTTAGTGTATTTTCTAAATACACAAAGTCCATTTTTTTCATTTTGCAAACTACATGCAGTAACTACCTACTGTTCTCTTCAGGTTTTCATTTAAACAACAGCTGCAGTAGTTCTGCTACATGTGGTCAGCAGGTGTGTCTCTGTGTGCCTACCATCAGCCCTGCCCACCTCCCAG
Organism: Lepisosteus oculatus; assembly: GCF_040954835.1. Lineage (NCBI taxonomy): Eukaryota > Metazoa > Chordata > Actinopteri > Semionotiformes > Lepisosteidae > Lepisosteus > Lepisosteus oculatus. The sequence goes on from NC_090705.1 coordinate 25,245,785, forward strand.
CCAGCCAGAGGGACTCAAGTCAGACAGAAAGGATTCCATGATACTGCATATAGCTACAAGAAAACTGGGTTGTGTCTATTTTTGCAGATATGCACCTTAAGGCATTTTCTACAACTTCCTGAACACAAAGAAAACATTTTGCTGAAAACAATTGAGCACAATGGTTTGAAACTCCCTTATACTTTCTTCTAGCAAATACAAAAGGTACTGTAGCTGTAAACAGACAAACTATTTATATGATGCTTTTAATGTGCATTCAGTACATCTCATATAGAAGTCGAGAAGACTTGACAAAGTGTATGACGTTTGTGTGTTCCTTTAAACTGTTTTACATTTTCCTTAAGGAGTCTCAGACCTAATCCCAGTTTTTACAAATTGGGCCACTGTACAGTTAAACGAATATGGAATTCATTACCTCATCAAGGTTTTTTTATACATTACCGTCACTTGGCCAGACGAATGAAAACAGAAACAGAAAGGCAAAGTTATTCCAGACTGTACACAGTATTCACACACAGCGACTTACAGTGTAGTAACCTTTTTGTTAAAAAAACATTTCCAAGCTAACTTGCACAGCTGCAAGATCAGTCTAGCTTGTCTGTGAACAATAACATTGCAAGCCGACAAGTTACTTGTCAGCCAAGGAAGTACTAGCTCTGTCACTTTGTGCCAAGTGTCAGCTTTATCTGCCAGTCCTGAAGCGACACATTCAAATCCTGCTTTTGCAACACAGACAACTAAATCCCTATATATATATATCCGGCTATCAAATTTAATGAAGTCTCTACCACTACGAAGTGAAGGGCATATACATTTACTGTATCAGAATGTATTTTCATGAGATGCCAAATCGCATATGGCACCAGGATAGGTGGAACGACTTTGGAGACAGACAGGGAATGTGTATAAGATGAGATCTTGAGACAGAGTAAACATGCTAACTCACACTATAAAAAACACAAATGTCCTGCATAAAATTTTATGTGAATCCACAACTGTTTAAATACAATTCAGGGTAAGGTCCTTTAAGATTGCATAAACTGGGATTCATTAACTAAGTTGTTCAAGGGGCAGAAATTAAAACCTGTCTTTCTACAAAATACGTGATCAACAAACTGATCCTCTTGCCCCTTTGTAGTAAATAAGAATTCTTAAACTTACTGAGGTTAAGATGTAAATGTACAATTAAAATCACTGAACCACTAAAAACTATTTTTACAAAACACCGGAGTCAGACTTGAAAGCATTATCATTGAAGTAAATTAACATTTAAATGTACAATGCAAATGTAAATTTCAGCTAACACAACACCCTTAACTGATGATACAACACATACTGTACTGTATATAATGTGACAGAGTAATATTTCATTCTGCACCGTTACATCATAAAGGAACAACTAAAGGTTTATTATATGCTGAAAAGAGAAGAAAGGAAACACAATGTTTCGGCTGTGGAACCTTCTTTAAGTGTGAGGGTGTGACCTAATGTTACATCATTACATCATTTGTTATTCACAAAAATAGTGACATCCCAAAATTGGATGTGTTTGAGGATGTTTGACTACTTAAAGTACAGCATAGTGAGACCTGGCATAACCCATTTGGCTCAGGGCCAGACCATTACCCATAGGACGAGAAAGCTGGGACCCCCTGCAGAGTGAAGAGTAAACCAGGAGGCTGCTGCAGAGGTGGAAATGAGGTGGAAGAGGATGAAAAAGAGGGGTTTACATGTGACATAGACATATAGTTTTCCAGAAATAATGTAGGAAATAATTATAATTAAGAACAGTTGGGAAGAAAATGGCTTAATTGCCGTCACAGCTCACAGAGATCAATAAAGAGCTCAAATTCTTAAATGTAAGATAAGGGCTTTAGAGATTTTTTTAACATAATGGAAATTTTATTGCTAACAAGGAAAGAGGAATGCAAATGGTATACTCATACATTGGTCATTTTAGGTTAAAAACAAGGGCAGTTGCTGAACAGAAATGTTATATACAGTACAAGTAATATTATATATAAAGTATCCATTGAAAATTAAGACCTCTTTCCAAAGACATTTTCCCTTATTTTTAAAACAGAAACAAAGCTCCATCAATAACATTCATCATCTCCGGAGCTTGTGCTTCAAATTGTATTTCAAGGTAAATACTGTAGTTCCTGTGATTGCAGTAAACAAATCAATAAAACCGTGTTATTCCTTTGCTTTCCATAACAGGCATCACAAATCAATGAGGTCTCCATCATTTTTTCTAGGCTCTCCTGCATTCCACAAAGATTCTGATTTATGTGACTCCAGTAACATCTTGGCATATTGTTCTTATTCTCTTGTCGTGTTTTGGCAGAAGTTTTACAGGCCTGCTGCACAAAAAAAATGGAAAACTCAAACTGCATCGTAAATAATGCACTGAGAGCTCTCTGCAACTCTTGATGGAATGCAATATATTATAGATGCAATGCCTCTGTTTTTCAAATGTAACTTCTAATCTCTGGTTGTGTTTGAATATTTCTCATGGTATGTACTGTCCATTGCTGAAAGTGTAACCACTGAGCATTCCACTAAAAAATAAGAAAGATCAAATAAAAAGTTCCAAACAAATGAAGACCTGATGCAACTCCCTGTAATGCAACTGCCATATAGGCAAGTCTGACTCTTGAGCAATCTGTCCTCTTGGTGAATCATGAGATTACTTGTTTTCAACTCAAACTCTTCTATCACAACAACAATAGCTTGCAATCCTCTTTCCTCTCTAATAATATCAGGGCAACAAAATACTACATCAGAAAGTAAACTCGCAACTTTATAAATTCAGTATGAGTATAAATTAAAACTTATATTGGTACACTGAAAAATCAAACAATGTCATTCCATAACTTATAATTCATACATGATGAATACATGATTGATTAAATGTCTTGTTCCATAATAGGTTAATGGTAATTTTTCATGTGTTTTTGATTTATCAACGAAGACTACAATAACAAATTAAAATTAGCCTGAATAGGTGTATAACTATACCAAGAAAATCTGATTTTCCAGAAAGTTATTAAACAAGTTTTTAAATATTTTTTATTAAACTTCACACCAAGTGGCAACCACATGTTCTTACACATTCCAGATTTGTGTTGTTTGCATTATTATAACAGCTGCCTGGGAACAGAAGTTTGGCAGAGGTTTGGCCCAAGAACAGGCCAGATTTGATCAGCAGATTCGCACTCATAGATGCACCTGAGAAAGTGACCATGCGTTTCACATGAAAGTGAAATTCTATTAGTCCTCCCTCTGCATCTACTATTGATAACAAAACTAAATCATAATAGAGCTAAGCATCCAGCAGGGATGCACAAGAAAGAAAATCAACAGTTGAATAGTTATAAAGACTTCTCTGCCTATAAATGTCAATGCAACAGTATTGACATTTACAATAAAATCTGAGACCACCTTCAGGCTGGAGTTACAGAAAATCCCAGTTCAAGAAAGATAAAGTCAACTAGGCAACATTGTGTATTATCACAAGATATACAGTGCCTTGGAAATGTATCCATTATCTTTATTTTTTTCTTTATGAGAAACCCAAATTCAAAAGCTAATTTACAGGAACGGGAAATCGTATTGTACCACCCAGCCAATGTCTAGATCAGGCATCCATCCAAACTGAGCAGCTGGGAATGGAGAAAACTGCTTAGGGATATATCACTGTGAGGCCTACAGCAACTTTCAAAGAGCTATAGAAGTTCAATAGCTCAGGGAAGTGAAAATATCCATGAGACAAAAACATCTCAGTGTTCCACTCCACATCCCTCAGAGAGTACCCAACAAAGCGTTAACTGATTCTGCAAAACATATGGCATAGGTTTATGAGGTCAAACTTTCTGGTCTAAATGCGAAAGCATTGTGTCTGGCACAAACCCAACACAGCGCATCACCCAGTCGACACCATACTGTACCTCCTGTCAGGCATAGTGTTGGCAGCATTATGTGATAGGGCTGCTTCACATTAGCAGGGACTGGAAAGTCTGTCAAGATTGAGTGGGAAATGGAAGGAGCAAAGTCAGGATAAATCTAGAGGGAAACCTGCTTCCATTTGCTAATGACCTATTGTATACCTGGGATGAAAATTCACATTTCAGCTGGTGATTTTTCTTTGCTGTTTTTGCTGATATTCATATTCTTTTACCAATAAAATTGTTATATATATATAATTCAATTTCAAGAAAGAGCATGCATGATTGGAAATCTAACAAAATGGAACATTGTTAAAATGGCTTAATTTTTTATTATCATACAGGTTAATATAAAAAAGCTTCCGAAGATATCCCTGCAACATTGCAAGTGTATGACTTCAGTGTATAACTATATTTGTTAGCTGAGAATAATGAGACATTAAGTCATGAAACAGCTCTATAAAAAAGCAGAAAAATTACAGCTGGATGTGTGGAATGTTGTTTTCATCAGGCAAAGATGAACACAGAATTCTCAGCAATTATCTTAATTGCTTATTCAAACATGTAATGTGAACAAAGTGTAATGATCCTGGTTAATAAAAAAAAAGTAAATACAGTGTACAGACACGTGAACTAGCATTTCTGGGAAGACCAAAACTTTGGAAGACAAAACAGAGATGTAGAAATGGCAAACACCATTATATTTAATTTAAAGAATAATATTCTGCAAAAATTAGACTTAAATTGGTTGGATACAGTCACAAATTACAGAGCTTTAAAAAATTACTCACTTTAAAGCCATGGCCAGAAAATATGAGATCAGTCAGATTATTCCAATGTTGTGCATATTTTAAGAATAAGATTTTGCCAAGCTGTGTTCAACTGCTCACTTATCTATACCAATGAAAATGCTTATGCTTTGTATAGTTATTTATCATTATGTTTGACAATAAATATTAATAAATGCTGTAGGTTCTAGGATTCTAGAACAGATTCGTTTACCATAAATTATCATTTCATTTTATAGCATTTGCTTTGAATCAAATTACAGACAAGAAACACATTATTATTATTATTATTATTATTATTATATTTTAGTAATATTCTAGTAAAAGTACAGTACATACAGTTCTAGTCTAGCCAAACAAGCAGTACTGCATAAAGTCATGCTTATAATGCAAATGCTGCTGCCACCTTTCTTAGTCCCCAGGTCACTATAAATGGGTATGCAGGACAGCCCAGTTCAGTTTTAGCCACAGCTGTTTTCTATTAGCATTCCCAGGATTATGAAAGAGCCTAGCTCTCACTTGCCCATGTAGACAGACACTCTATCAAGACAAATGACTGGACAGGGAAACCAACTCAACATTCTTCTTCTACAGCCACATTTTTAGTAATTAAGGCAAATTCCATCCTCTCACATGCAATTACCTTTACAGTATCCTATAATTTAAATAAATATACACACTGGCAAAGCAATAAAATCTTACTTCGATAAATCAATAAAATAGATGGTGATGTAGAGTATAAGATAGCCAAGGAATGGTGTAAATCTACAAATGTGCTACTTCAAACATGAATTCGTAAATACAAAAGAGATGTCAATTCTTTAACATAACATTGGTTTTAACGTAATGCCACTTACAGTATGTTCGATACCGTAACAATAAATAAATACATCAGATTGTTTTATTATGTTACTTCAGAAGTGCTTCCCCCAAGTGGAAAGAGCATTTGGTTTAACCAATTTGACTTAACTAATTTAGCCACCTGGCCAAATAGAAGAGATAAAGAGATGAATCACAGCCATCAAAAATCAACAGGCTGCTGCTTTAGTGATTGAGTTAGGGATAGTGGAGAGGTTTTGATAAATGCTGAGAAAAAATCCTTAAGAGCTCCTTTTAAGATATATATATATTTAAATTTTGAATAAATTACTAATGACTATCACTTTATTTGTTATAACCATCTGATTTGGCATAGCAAATGGTGTGTTCTTTTTGTCTTGGACTCACTGCTTTGAACTCCATGACCATACATTGGAGAGAATGAAGAAATATTGGTAGACTCCTCTGACCTATGCACCTTCAAGACACTTGTCTTTATCATCACTCAGTTCAGCACCAACTGGAGCAGAAGCACATCTCTCACTGACAGTACTGCATACCACACAGGAGTCCTCATGGGTTACTGAGAAAGCCCTGGATGACTAATCCCACCCTGCCCTCAGCAGCCATTGTGCTTGGAGAACTCTTGTAAAGCTAGAGATGTGCTTTAATTTTATTCCAGAAATCTTTATTCCAGAAATCTGAATTTTTATTCCAGAAATTATATTAATCTACCTAAAAATAGACATGTATTTTCTGAACCTTGAAAATCAAGGCATTGATGGTGCTATTCTGTATGTACTTTGTGTCTTTGAATAATATAACAAGACAATCACCTCCTGTGATAAGATGGTCAATTGAGAGCCCCTATTCCCAGTGAGGTACTCTGAGTGAACATGACGGTTCTTCATTATGCAGCTTGCGTGGTCTGCTTCTGGTTTATGTTGCCAGATGAGAGGCTTAGGAGAGATTTTGGATGAACAACTATGGGTGCACATTTTAGAAAAGACCTAATTGACAGGAATTAAAATATGGAGAATAGTGATTTGCACAGATGATACTGACAGGGAAGGAGGCTGGTTGATGAGCAGTATTCGTTATGTGGTCCAAACTGAATATACCAAACATATAACTTATCTAGTGAGACAATCACATCCTACATCTCAGGCCTGTTCTTCGTTGCAATCAAATTAGAAGTCAATCTGTAATTTAGAAACAACGATCACAAAGTCTGCCCCTACTAGACTAAGCAGTCTAGTAGGCAGCTAATGTTGCAGCTGCATTTTAATCCAGTTTTGCAGAAGGTATTGAAGAATGTTAAAGATAAACATCCAACTGTGTGAAATAAGTAGCTCTAGTGAAAGAGTTCAGTCAAAATGTGTGATATTTTATCAAGCATTCTAAATTATTTAAAAACCACAATTTTTCAAGTGAGACCAAAAGGACACTGTCTAATGGACAGAGATCAGAGTACAATATACTATATTCAAGACTAATAATATTTTAAAGGTGAGTACTTTAGAACTTTCAAGTTATGATGTAAAGTTATGAAATAAAATCCTCTCAGGATGAAGAATAAAATTAATGCATTGAAAATTGGTATTAAGGCAAATCACCCTGAGAAATTACTGTAAGCACTAAAGGTTTGGTTAGCATTAACAGCTTGCAAATTTGGTTGTGGAGGTTAATCTCTTGGCACAATAGTGAAAATCCCTCAAGCTTGACACAATTGTGAATTGTACTTTAGCATTTACTAAAACTTCTACTTAGCAAATGAACACAAGATGTCTCAAACCTTCTCATGTTTCTCCACACATTACATATGGTCCAAACCAATGAAACAAGACAACTTTAAAATAAGTTATTGTTTATATTCCTTAAATTTGCTGGAGAACAGCAAGAGTTTAAAGACATTTTAAACTGTTTTTTAAATTCTCCCATTAATCTGCAATACATTGCTTTAGAACACCATTCACTAGTTTCAAAATTGTATCCTAGGCCATCAAAAAATGCACAATTTAGCTGCTAAAGTGTGATCTGAAACAGATACTGACTATCTATGTGGGTAGTTCTATTGCAGAAAGAGATCATGTGAAAGAACATGAGAAATCTAAACAGAATAGGAGGTTTACCTGTAAAGTAATGTTGATACAGATGCAGCCATTCAAAATGGGTGGGGTATTTCGCGGCATACCCCGGTGGGCGTGTCGCGGTGTCACGCAGTGTCACGTGGTTAATCGCGCGTCATTTGACGCTCTGCCGTAAACTATCCGGCGTCACCTTGTAAAACCGCCAGGGGGAGCTTAACCTCTCATGTACAGCATTTGAGCTTTTAATTTTGAACTGTGTATTACAGCACATTAATCATCAGTCATTAAAATGTTGGTATATTTTATGAAAGCAAGATTGCTCAGTTGGACAAAAGTACACAACCTACCTTTATCAGAAATATCTATGCATCAAAGCCTTTACTGAAGATATTACTAATAGTATTAATAATGGATGACTTTGGACAAGCTGTATACTAAAAGTATAATTTCTTTAGCACATTTGTACAAGCACTTGGAATCTGTCCAAGCCATACTTTGTCAGGCATTTTGTTTTACTTCAACAGGCATAAAAACTTCCTTGCTTTTAACAGGGCGTTTCATAATTTCTAACTACGAAAATGATTTAAAATGCGACACTTCTCATTCAACTAGAGCTCAAAATATCACAAGGATCCTCAAGAGCACAGCAAAGACTGTATTAAAAGATACTTGTATGTATCAACGCTTTCTTTTCCGTATACCAGATTTTATGAAATATTATTTCTAATGCATTGGTTTAATAGTCCGGGTGTGGCATCTTCCAATGTCAACTCGACTCGATTGGAAGACAATGAACGTATTTTAGCCCTAAATGAATTATTAGCAAACATGGTTTACATAAAATACATTTTTCCAAGAAAGTTTATAATAATACAATCTATAGTTGAAATCTGAGCCTAAATATAAAGAAAAAGCATTTTCAGAGAGCAATCACGCTGTGTTTATATAGAAAAAGTGATTAGGTTTATGAGCAATCTAATTACCTATTCGCTTAAAACGCTATATAAAATAAAGTTTATTTAGAGATGAATGATCAGTGTCGCAGTTTAAATAATTTTTGTAGGAGGGCTTGGACAGATTCCAAGTGCATTTTTGCAATTTACGTTGCATTGTCCAATGTTCTGTTGTAATACAGTCTAGAATACAGTTAGTTTAAGCTTTATCAGCTTATTTAAAATACATTTTTTGAATCCCCGGCGGAACACACTCCATAAGAATCAGCGCTTTTATACAGTATACCGCCTTTAAACACATATATTTAAACACGCGTTTACGATTTAAATCAAAACGCGATTCAAATCAATATAAATGTTTATTTTGTAACGCATAGGTGACTATTCATTGTTATTAAAAAGACTTAAATTCGATCATGTTGTGATACTTAGAAATATAAATTTGTTTGTTGCAAGTGAGGTTTTATTTAATTTCTGACCACGGGAAACATTTCATTTTTTCAAAGAAATGTTTGTTAAAAAATAAAGTCATAGTTCCATGGGATTCAATCACAGACCATGTGACATGGGAGTCAGGAAACGAACACACAACGCCACCAGATTTAATAACGCTATAAAAACGCTATAAAATAATGTGACTAGGCACAGAACAAGTTTACAGCACAGTACAATAATAAATGCTGACCATGATTTTAGAAGCATAAATTACCTTACACTCAATTTAAACACAAGCTGTCTTTCTGTATGAACCTCTAAGCTGATTCATACAGAAATGTAGAAATGCATTAGCCTGATTATGATTAAAAAACACATAATTAAACACGCGTTTGCGATTTAAATCAGAACACGATTTAAATCAATATAAATGTTTATATTGTAACGCATACTGTCCAGCCTCCATTTCTCTATAAAAATTTACTCTATTGCACACACACACACAATAGAAGCAGGAACCGTTGTCAGAAGGGAAGAAGGTGACTATTCATTGTTATCAAAAATGACTTAGAATCGATCATGTTGTGATATTTTGAAATATAAAAGTCAATTGATTGTCCATAATATCGCTATTCTATTTTTTTGATGAAATGTTTGTTAAAAGAAAAGTCCAGCACCAGCGGGATTTGAACACACAACCTGTGAGTTGTTAGTCAGGCACGTAGACCAGTAGGCTACAAGGGAACTCGCATGAACAGGGAGGCGAAACAGCCCTACACAGCCCTGTCGCTGTACACGAATATAATCATATCGTTATTAAATTCTTTAGATACGCGATTCCATATTATATTCCCAATTAATCAAATTCTAAAAGTATGCTTGTTGACTCCGGTATCTCTTTAGTTAAAGACTTCGATGCTTAAAATGTTTAGGGAGAAATGGAATACTGGTGTGTATTTTTTACTTTAAAGTACCAAGACCAGCCATATACAGTACTGTATGTTTATGTTCCAAAATTAATATCGTTTATGGCCTTCACACGCGTTACAGTATGCTCCTATTCTTTTTATGCTCAGCTACTAAGATTTCCCTTCAGTGGTAAAATTCAATATCTACATCGGGCACAGTAAAGATGTTTACTGTAAGTCTTTCTACGACAGACCAATGGACCACGAGTGCCCCTGTCGGTCAACCAATCACGTACCGCGGTACCCCGCGTCATCTTGCATCATGATGCACGACACCGCAGCCAATTACCTGCGGTACGTGTCTGTACCGCTCACTTTGAATGGCTGCATCTGAACTTATCCTATCATTTGCCGAGGAAGTAACATATTGGTTGAAATTTCTGACTGTCTATCTTTAGAAATAAAAGAGAACAAATTTAGAGTAAATGAGTAACTTTATCACCCAAAACTGATGTTGCTAGAAGTATTTACAGGTTAAACATCAGGCATGTCTTTAGTTGTCATGCATCTGCCTATGTTGCTTTTGCATAGATCTAAAATGCACAACCAGAATTTTCTATCTTATACAAAACTAATACTTATTCATCACTGGATATTAAAAGTGACAGCTACTTTCTAGTTAGGGAAATCAAGGACAGGTCATAATGTTTAATTATTCAAAAGCCAGGATGTTCAGCTCACCCCTCCAAACCTTTTTTAACCTTCTGGTGTGAGGCCTGCTGTAAACAGTTATTACCATTGTTTTTTTTACTTCAGAATTTCAAAGTTAGCAATGTATTTCTGGTTCAAGTTGATATATACCATAAAGAGAGATAACCCAAACTATCAAAATGAAAATAATGCAAATGTAGTGGTATCTGAAAATATAAACATCAAAATCAGTTTAACTAAAATCACCAACTATCAATTTAATTAAGAAAAAGAGTAAAAAGAAAAAAACTATAATATAAGCAAGTAAGAAAAGAAAATGAAGCACAATAAAAGCTGTTTTTAACAGAACTTTTCTTGTGAATAGATTAAATGGAATGTTAAAATTAAGAACTACATGAATTGTTTTACCACACAATCTATTTTAAAGAGTTGGCCAGCCAAACTAAGATACTGCAAAATCCATTTCCTACTAAAAACACAATAAACTGAGCAGACACAAGCCAAAACAATCTTCCCTCATCATAATAAAAATGATTGCTAGATTTAATAACAATATACAATTGGAACTTTTCATTTTAGTTCATTGACTGTCCTGTAATAAATTATCAACTTCAATCGATTCCATTTTTGTGTGCCCAGTACAAGTCTGTAATTCAAATTAGTTTTGTTTTGTGAAAACTAATAGCTTAAGTCTTTATAGCAAACTGTCTTCACTAGTTTTATTGACTCTTAACAGTTGCTCGTAATATTAGTTTCTCAAACAAAAGAGCTATCACATGACAGAAAATGTTTCAACAATACATCAGATATTAAATAGTTCCTTAGAATAAAAGGACATAGTTTTATCAAAGATTTGTTTTAAAACAGGCAAAATAATCACAAAGTGTGGAAACAGGCATATCAAACATTTACACAAAAGAAATAAAATGAGACTGAATAAATATTTTGAGGTAAAATTCTAGTGAAGTACCTTGTGGTAAAACTCCATTCCCTGCTACAGATTCATCTTTTCTGAGTTAAACAGGTGAAATCCCTTGTAAAAAAAAAACCTGAGTGATTTTTTTTACTGCCCCACATGTTGATCCCTGTAGGCTACATGAGGTGGTAAATCAATCCAATAGGATCAGTCTCAAGATGCTGGTTTTCTTGGTACAGTGTTTGTTGTGAAATCCCACCCACCATGTTTAATTCAATTAGTGACAAAAACAAAAGTATGGTTCTTTATCATGTTCTAAAAGACCATGCTTTCAGGTCACTGAAATACTACCCTCACAACCAGTAAACACTCCTTTGCCACAGCTGCTCTCTTTTCATTAAGATAATTTAAGTGATAGACTGCAGTCCCATTAGTGCTAGGAGGGTCACTTAACTGCTTTGAAACAGGCAATGATTTAATTAGACATTATTGCTGGACTTTTTACTGTAATTACTGTATCTCTCTGAGGCAGGTCTGTCACCAATTCACAGCTTAAACTTAACACACTTCCACTGTGCTCTTCCTGAACTGTAGCTACAGAAGTCAGCAAACAGGGTGGTTGATATCTTTAAAACCATTCAAAACTCCCCCGTGTAACTGGATTTTCTCCATAAATTAATGTACTGTAATACTGGAACAAAATAAATATTCTTCTTTTCTGCAATTTCTACTATGTTTGACATATAGAGCTCTCTCCAACTAGCTGCAAGTTGCATCAGTATAATTAGTATATAACATTCCTCATTAAACCAAATCTGTTGCAGTTCATTATTAGCTTCCTCACCGAAGAGGTTCTGCAATATGACAGCAGTTCTCTGGCATTTTTGTAAGCAATTACAGCTGTACTTTATTCAATAAAGCCATACCTTTTATTAAAAAATGTTACAGAAATATGTTTTTCAAATTGTTTAAATTTACTCACACTGTGCTCATGGTTGTTACAAAACTCAACTAGTTACATGCTTCAAAGATTTTATATTGACAGGTCATTTATTTAAAATAGTTAATAAACCTTTTAGTCATATTTAAGCAACTAACAACAAAATTCTATGTAACAGGAATTTAGGCTTTTAAATGAGCATTTAGCAAACAGTGTTCAAATAGTGAATATACAATAAGCACAGTGATGACATATCAAAATGCTTTTTGTCAAGAAATCTTTCTGGTACAGGGAAGCAAAGGTCGAAAAGGTTGGACATATGTGGGACCTTTGAGGAACTGAGTCAATTTCAACTACTGAGTTTAATGAGAAATGGCTTCAAACATCACCCTTGGATACTGAACACCAGTTTGCACAACCCTTCTCTAATAGGGTTGAAGTAACCAGAGGCCTGAAATTAATAAGAAGGTCATGTGAGGGTGACATATGACTTTAAACACATCATATCTCACATGAGATTCTTTTACACACTACACTTAGACATGATGTCATCTTTAAGTAAGAAAGACAGTCTAGTTTTTCTTGCATAAAATAAAAACAATTCAGTTAAAGTTTCTTTTCGTTATCTTATCAATGTAAGAGTGTTACATTTAAGAGTGTTTAATTATTATTGTCTGTTTATTAAAGCATTATGAGAATCTGTTTACAAGTAAGTAAAATTAAATAGGGGTTCCGAGGTACTCTTTCATTCAGAAAAATTAACATGTAACATGTCATTGTGAAAAAGTCATTTTAATTTTAAGTTCAATAATCATGAAAAGTGACACCACATGTACAGCTATGTTGTCTGATATGTTGAAACACATTGTTTCCAGTCTTATTCATTTAAATATTATTTGTGATTTAAATATGTATGGGGGAACCCTATGGGAAGATGCAATATGTTTTTCCAAAATTTAAAATTTAAAGATAATAGATATAAAGATGCATATTGTTAAATGTATGTTAGTATAACATTACTTTCACTTAACACAAACGTGTAGCGTTAGGGAATAACAAGGAAACACTTATTTGGCAACTATTTACAGTAAACGGGATGTCAGTTTAAAGCATGATGAGGACCACTGTAATCTCTTACTATGGCTTCAAAAAGAAATTCCCAGATTCTCAGTGAACCAAAATGCCTTGTCAATCAATTTAATAGGCTGTGATATGCCCATCCTATCTTTACCCACCAAGTACTAAAGGCATTCCATTTTAGACCAGCAACTACAACTGGCAGGATCAAGTTCTTGATGAACAGTTGTTAAAATGTTCTATTTTCAATTGACACACACCCACCTCAAACCCTTTCAGTATCTTATAAGCTGTCTTCTACCATTGAGTTTTTTAATGATAAAAGACTTAAACTGGGGATTTTGTTTTTCTTCTGTTTAGCACACCCGTTGAGTTTTACTACCTTGTGGGGAGAAGCAAATGGCCAAAGGGAGCAAAGCTGAGAGAGCAGCATGACAGAAACTAAAGAATAAAATACCTTGATTGTACAGGGCTGTACCGATAATGTATTCTTCTCACAGGATTATAATTTATAAAGCTGTTTGAGACTTTGATATTATATTTGAAGGAATGAATAAATAAGAAAAGATAAGAAAAATGTTTTTTTTTAATAAATTTAAAAATAAGTTCTGTACATTCACAGCTCACACATCAATGAAATGTTTAATAACCACTTCTACACTATACTGGTACAACAACAGTAATCTGCATAATCTTGAAAGGGGATAAGTAATTAAAAGGTGTCTATTTACATAATAAATGTTAGCTGTGGTGTTATGAAAGCATCCAGGCACGAGTAGAGCAATGAAGAGAAAGAAATTGGCTTTGAGACTCACCCTGACGTAGGCCACATAGTGCTGACACATCTCCTTGTTGAGGGACAGATTGACCATCTCCCCCACTGTGCTTGTCAGCTCTCTGTTCTGCCCAAGTAGTACTCTGGACGGCTGGCCCTTTTCTCGCTTTGTTGCATCTGCTGTCAGGTTATAGATCAGACCTGCAAGGGGACCATTGGTACAGGAAGAATCACTCAAGGAAAATATCAGTTTAATCAAAACTGCAAACTATTTTTTACCCCTTAAGTCTACAAAAAGGATCTTGTAATTTAATCTGACTAACCACTTTCCACAGTTATGGTCCCACAGCAGAGCTAGACTGAGCAATTGAAAAAAAGTAATGATTTTCTTTAGCATAAAAGTAATATGTTGTGTATTTTTAGCACTATTTTACATGGAAATCAACATCTCATGCATTATTTTTTTAATTTTAAGACTTTTTGATAATTTAAAAAAAACTAAAACCTAAAAAAACTGCCAAACATAAAAGAAGAAAAATCACTAATTTGCTCATGTCATTTTTCTTGCTGGGATAAGAATAATGTCAAAATCTGTAATACTCAATCACAAAATGACTGAATGTATAAAAAATCAGGGATACGCACAAAGCATGCATAGTTTTTCTTTAAAAAAAATCAAGAAAGGGACCCCAGGTCTGTAGGAATTACTCCAAAGCACTTGCCAAAAGAAAACAAACTCCACTGTCTTTGTTGAGATAATCTCATCAAGACAGCTCTTGAAAAGGGTACAATTATAGATTTCTATTCTCAAAGAAAAACATTTCTGGACACAACCATTCCAAACACCAATGCTAACTGTTCTGCCTTTGTTAGTCTAAATGTTTCCTCTGAACAACCAAAGAGTGCTTTTTCAGGATCTGAGAGAATACTTTTCCCAAACATTTTTGAGTACCATGGAGTACCATATTTATTTCCATAATTTCTGCAATGTGGGACACAGCCAGGAGAGGTGTGTGAATGTGACACTGGAGGAAATGTACCTGTCACATAAAGAAATATACTATACCTTGTTCAATTTGGTTTTAGACGAATGAAGCTGATGTATAACCTTGTATTCCATTCCTTGTTTTTCCATTTCAGGTTTTAATGAAGAGGAAAATGAAAGTAAGCTCCCCTGACCTAGAAAACTTGCCTTTCACATTGCAGTGGCTACACAGAAATGAGCACAGCCACTTTTTTATTTTGATGCTCTCTTCCTCTAGCAATTACAGTAAGTTGTAGATCGTGCTGCAAAGTCTAGGTTTTTGGCATGTATCCACAACCTGAGTAAGTACTCCAAGGTGCTTCCTGCAGCACAATTCCTCTGGACAATAGCCACTCCTGGAGTGCCAAAGTGCACAAGCACACTGGGCCAGTGACAGAATAGTTCTGCCAAATTTTCCAATTTTTGACATTTCTGAGCTTTAAAGTCAAATAATTGTGACACGTAAGACATAACAGGAGGAAAAACATCAGGCTCAGTTAAGGTAGCACAAGAACTGACTTACAATCTATACGGTTTTAATAAATTGAATATTGTTTTATTTCTAAAATCCTGACATTCACCAAAATATGTGCTCGTGACTCATGCTACGTTTTCCTCAATAATATTCACAGAATACAATCCTATTCCAAACCAACTATTCTACTGGAGTCCACATTTAGTCCAGATCTTGCTTCTGTTCTTCAACACTTGTTAATAGAGCATCCTCACAGACGTTTTACTCTTAAAATCACCTACCATATATACATCCATTCATTTTCTAACCACTTCATTCAATTCAGGGTTGTGGAAAAGCCAAAGCCTATCTTATCTAATGACAGGCACAAGGTGGGATACTCCCTGGATGGGACATGAGGCCATTGCAGGGCACACAAACAAAGATACACACACTCACACCTAAAGCCAATTTCCCCAGAAGCCAATTAACCTACCAGTATGGCTGTGGAAAGAAACTGGAGCACCCAGTTAAAACTAAACTTAACAAGGGAAGAACATACATACTATCTCCACGTAGATAGCACCCCAGGAATTGAACCCAGGGTCGCAGCACTGCAAGACAGCAATGCCCACCACTTCACCACCATGCTACCTATCACATATACAGTACATATGAAAAAAGAACTTAAGAACCAACGAAGATGTTACTGTATGTACTTGATTTCAAATAAACAAATATCAATAATAGTTTCAAATATTCTCTGCCTCAGACACTACACTGAGAATTGTGGTATTTCCAGACACTTAACACTGTACTGGGTAAAAAAGGGCAACTAGGTTTCCCTAACCACAGTGTGTTTAAAACATACTGGTGTGTCTGTTGTAATGCTTGATGGAGTTCTTTAAACTACCAAACTGTTAAACTACCAAAGCCTTTCTGTTTATTCACAAGACCAAAGTTCTCCTCTGTTTCAATGAGAATGGTCAAATGCAGACTCATTTAGTTCTTCTCTTTGCTCCTAACTCTCATTGCAAAAGATGAGATACAGTACAGACATAGCACATGGCAGAAGCTGTCTGTCTTCAGAGAAAAACACAGTGGAAAGTCAGGTTAAATTCCATAGTTCAAGTTTGGCAATACACAAGGCACAGTTTAAAAGACATGATTCATCTACTGCCAAAATACATTCTGGTGTGTGAAAAGACTTACAATAGGCTTGAAAAAATGGGAAAAATGGTCCCTCTTTGTTAGAATAAAAAAATATTAGATTGCTGTTTAGAATGGGAATGTTTTTGCTCATTTTTACTTAATACAGACCTCACGTCTCCACCTAAATTTGGAAAACAATTTTACACTATAAAACACTTACACATGTCTAAGGATCAGAGCCAGCAAGGCCTATCACAAGGCTTTAGCACGTGCAGGATTGTTGTGAAGACAGATTCGAGTAACCAAGAGCAACTGGTCTAAAAACTTCTTTCCTCTAGTGTCCTAAATATACCAGATAATCTTGTAAGAAAACAGCTTACGTCAGTCAGGGAAGGTTAGAACTATAGACAAGGCACCTAAATCTCAATACCTGAAATGAAGTCTATGAGACTAGATGGATGACTTGGCCTAATCCCTTAGTTTGAGGGAAGTGTACTTTTAAGACCTATTTAGACACGAGATGTTTTTAATTCCAGTGTTTGTGCCAAATTTAAACTGGTTAAAACAGCTCTTTTTTCCCTTTCCTTAAGGAGCATGTTACATAACCATGATATTTATTTTTCTGCTGCAAGCTTACAAGCATGTGGACAGCCCTGTCACACCCATAGGCTAAATAATGAGATATCTGTTTAAACATCAGCTGACACGGTCAGATTCATAAAAACGAATCATAATTTAAACTCTTCATAATTAAATAGGGTCTGCAAATAATAAAATGTTTTCCAGTCAAATTACAATAACATAACAGAAATGTATTTAAAAAGCAATGTTTTATCATCATCAATAATCACGCAAAATAATGATGACTATTAAAAATTATTATTACAACTACTACTATGACTACTACTAAAAATAATGACAGAAACACAGGGAATGGTGACACAACAGCTCTATTTCTTTACTTTCTTGGGGACTGGTTTGGATTTATAAACAGGAAAGGATTCAACATAATGCCTCCAGAAAAAAAAGGAAAATTTTATCCATACTAGAAGTTTCCAGTGATAAAGTTTATCTTAGTGTAAACTAACTAATCTAGCTACTGTAGTCTCTTGGCAGTGGAGTAAAGAGAAGTGTATTGAGAAAAAGGAACCAAGATATACAGTAGAGCTCAGATCCAAAAAACAACAGATAAATCCATAAACTTATCATCATTTAACTCATTTTAACTCACAGGTCTGAATGAGAACATAAAATCGATTGGTTTTGGTGTTGGGGAGTCGGAATCTGCTTTCTGATAGGAGTAACTGGAAATTATTAAACAAGGGGTGTGAAGGATCATCACAGATGGATTTTGCTTTACACAATACATGTAAATGATATATGGTGGAGAGGGCTGGAAGATCAGCTTAAGTCTTCTCAGATTCAGGTTACCAAACCAGCAGATCAGGGTAAAGTTAGAACAGATTCAAGAAGAACTGGTAGAAAAAAACCAACAAAGAATCACTGACCTTAAAATACTTAGGCTTCCTTAAGAAAAAAAGGCAATATAAACCAGCAATATAGCTACTGTAATTACTTTTAAAATCACTCCCATCACCACTCTGCGTTGACGTTTTTCCATCTCAGGTTTTGATGAAGAGGAAAAGGAAAGGGCTGAAAGGCTAGAACTTTCACATTGTAGTGGGTATACATAAATGGGCAGAGACATCTCAGTCTGTCTTCCAAATCTGCATGTGGTCATTTACAATTTCTCTTTGCCTTGGCCACTTTTTTATGTTGACTCTCTCTTCCTCTGGCAATTACAGTAAGTTGCAGATCATGCTGTGAAGTCCAGGCAGGTTTTTGGCATGTATCCACAACCTGAGTAAGTACTCCAAGGTGCTTCCTGCAGCACAATTCCTTTGGACAACAGCCACTCCTGGAGTGCCAAAGTGCACAAGCACACTGGGCCAGTGACACAGAATAGCTCTGCCTAATTTTCCACTAACTTTGAATTTTCTTAACATTAAAAATCAAATAACTGTGATACTTAAAACATAGCAGGAGGAAAAAATATCAGGCTTAGTTAAGGAACCACAAGAATTGACTTACAAACTATAAATTTCTAATAAATTTAATTATTTTT
The DNA here is from genome assembly GCF_040954835.1 of Lepisosteus oculatus. Taxonomy (NCBI): domain Eukaryota; kingdom Metazoa; phylum Chordata; class Actinopteri; order Semionotiformes; family Lepisosteidae; genus Lepisosteus; species Lepisosteus oculatus. Next base: position 25,264,899 of record NC_090705.1, read on the forward strand.
TTTCTTTATAAACATAATATAATGGTATTGAAGTGAAGGTACGGTATTAAAGTTATGTATGTGAAACTGTAGCATAAAACTTGACATTCACAAGAATATGTGCTCATGGCTCCTCAGTAACATTTACAAAATACAGCCCTCTTCCAAACCAACTATTCTAGATGGCTCCTTATCCAGATCCTGTTTCTGTCTCCCAACATAATAATCCCTATATACTAATGGTGAGCAACCAGTGGTCCAGGGACACAAGCAACCCTTGGAGATAAAACAAGGGATTCAAAAAAACAATTTCCATTTACACATTTTAAATATACATTTGAAACATTTGATCCTTGAAACATTTTAAAAATCCTTATGCATAGGTTAACACTTAAATGCATTAAGGATGCAAAGAAACAAGCAGAGGTTCATTTCAAGTTGAAAAGTAGTACTTTTTAGAGTAGAATGAACTCCTAATTTTTTCCTTTGAAGATCTATAAGTGTATACATTTTTTTAAGTCAGAGGTCTTACCTAGCTTGTATAGGTTGTTTCGAAAACAAAACAATTTAGAAAGCCAGATTCAGTACAGCAATACTCTAAGTTTTCCAGAACGCCATACTGCATGTGAATAGAACATCCCTGCTTCCACAATGGAACGCTTTTTACCTATTTGTCCTGGCACCTGTTTTCCTCGGAAGCGCAGGCAGAGGGAGACATTGAGACAGTTGAGATGTTGGGACCCATCATGACATTGAGGTGTTGTGATGTTAATGGAGGTGGGAAGGAAGATTGAAATGTCCACTGTGACAACAGGCCTTGATCTGTAGCAAAAGGTGAAGCAAAGGGATCAAACATTGATCTCCACCACGTGTGAGAAAAGGACTAATTTCTGAAATATTACATCTGTAATTTGGCACATTTTTGACAGAAAGTCAGCAAGAGGGGCAAGAAACACAGGTCAGATCTTCTTGTAATGGACTGTTCAAGCAACTGAATGACCAAAAACAGAAACTGAAGAAAAATGTCTTATCTTCTTTGCAAGAAGTCCTGACAGTAACAAATCACTCACCTAAAGAATACTGTTGGGTTTTGTTTAAGTGAAATGTGAAGTACTATCAGATTAATCAGCTAAGATAATAATAAATAATAATTGCTTACATTTATATAGCACTTTTCTGGACACTCCACTCAAAGCACTTTACAGGTAATGGGGACTCCCCTCCACCACCACCAATGTGCAGCCCCACCTGGATGATGCGACGCCAGCCATAGTGCACCAGAACACTTACAACACATCCGCTATTAGCGAGGAGGAGAACAGAGTAATGAAGCCAATTCATAGATGGTGATTATTAGGAGGCCATGACTGGTAAGGGCCAATGGGAAATTTGACCAGGATTCCGGACTTACACCCGTACTCTTTTCGAGAAAGGCCCTGGGATTTTTAATGACAACAGAGAGTCAGGACCTCAGTTTTACGCCTCATCCAAAGGACAGCATCTATTTTACAGTATAGTGTCCCCATCACTATACAGAGCCATTAGGACCCACATAGACCACAAGGTGCTGGCCCCACTAGTACCTCCAAATCTATCATCTCTAAACCATGAGTCAAAATCTATAGAACCAATAGGAAGGGATTACAGGAAACAAATTCAACAGTAACATCAATTCACTAAACAAAATTAATCTGTTTTTTCCTGGCACCTACTGCCAGTAACTGTGCATTTTGTAGAACAATGGTTCCACTGTGGAGGAAACATAATAAAATTGTTGCAGTACATAATAATCTGTCCACAACCATCTGGCTCCAGTGAATAAAAAAACTGAAATTTCCTGTTATTAAATATCGATTCATTCTTTACACATACAGTCTAGTCTGCAAACATTATTTTACACACTCAAACTATACTACAGTTCTTATGTTCTTATAAAGCATGGTACATTTAAAAAGATCTGCATAGATCTGTGATGTTTAAATGCAATTAAAGTACAGCCAAGACGTAAGCATTGCCATAGGACATGAATCTAAATTTGTCATAGTGCAAAAAGACTTGACCACAAACTTTGTTAAAATTACATATCTTGTTTTTTTTTTTTTATCAGGTAATAAATTATTAGGAAAGAAGAATAGAAATGCTGAAGTCTTATTTCCTGGTGAGCCTCAGCTGTCATGTTGGTCAGGGAAGTGGCTGTTTCATGCCAAGAGTCTATGCTATCACTACCCTGCATTAGCAGGGCCTCCAGGTAAACTTTAGAGGGCTTTCTTAGAGCTGAGCTTTCTTCCAAAACACCACAGTTCCTTTTCTATAAATTCCACAAATTTCCAGAAAGGAACAATGTAATAAAGTCCCCGTGAAACATCTCATCATGTTTTAACAGAGCTGTAATGTTACGACCCCAAGTGTCTAGGGGTATAGGGGTGTAACATTTAGGATAATTCTTTTGGAAGCAGGTGGGTTTTGGTGAGGGACTAGGAAGCGTGATAAGGGTAAGGAACTAGAGTGGTGCCAAAGAAAAGAAAATAACAAACAAAATGGAGCTGGCTAGGACAGTGAGGGAAAGCTAACCTAACTACAAAAGAAAACCCGAAACACACGGTCTTCGGCATCTTCAACACCTTAGCTAACCTGCACTGACTACCCAAAACCATACAAGACAAATGGCACTCACTCGTACTAAATTAGTGTACTAATACAAAATCAACTAAGTGTGTAAAGTGCACCCAACAACCTAAACAAACCTTATATACAAAAGTTCACACAAAAAACACAAGTAAACCAGGAATACAAATAAGGGAAAACAAGAGTAATCAACAGGAGCAGGGTACAAAAGAACACAAAAGTTGAACATGTAACACTGTGACAAGGTAATGGCAAAACAAGGATGAACACACAAACAAACGAAAGTACAAAGAAACTAACAACAAAGCCGAAGCAATAACCAGAAGCGAAGCAAAGCAAAGCAAAGCAAAGCGATAACCAAAACCAAACAGGACCAAAGTCAAACAAAAGGCCCCTCCTAGCTGAAAACCTCCATGTTACATGCTGAACAAGATGCGTTCTGATTGGCTGAGAGCTAACTGATGATGATGTCATACTGAAAGTGTGGTGTAATGGTGGGCCAATGGGGAAGGGAGAACAATCAAGGGTCAGCAGTGTGGACATAACAGAAAAAACACACACTGGGACGTAACAGTAGGAAACAGTATTTCACTGTTGTGTTGAATGCTGAATGTTGTTTGTATTACTGTAGTGTATGTACTGTTGTTGTATCATTGTCATAAATGTTATATGTTTATGCAGAAGACAGATTTCCTCAAAGACAATAAGGGTTAATTAAATTTAATTTTTCATATATAATGTTGAAGATCTTAAAGGACAAAGAAACTTCCAGAAATTAGTAAACTGAAAGCTCACCTCAGCAGCACTACATTATCCGACATAAAGGCACCAATAGTAACATCTGCAACAGAAAAAGTATGACAAATGAGAAACAAAAATTTGAAGTATTTTCTTTTGACTTCAGATACTGTAGATTTTACATTAATGCGATAAAATAAAAAAATAAGAAAAAAGTTCATTCACTGTTCTTTCAGAAAATACAAAACAGTTTATTTTACAATAGCAAGGAAGATAACTACTTTTACAATTTTTGATTATATATATTCTATAGAAAAGGTACTATCAGTCATCTCTTTAAGAGAAATTAATTAATTAAAATTAGACATGCCTGTATTAAAGACATCAGAATCTTGTCCCCATGTATCCTGTTCTGTTTAGACATCTGTTGAAGTTCATAACAATACCCTCTTTCTGGAATCCATTGCCTCATGTAACAATATTGTTGATGTTATATGTACAGTAACTGTTTGGTGTCATCTCGCTGCACAAACACTTAAATACCTCTTTTACCTAGTCATTTCAGCCATACCTTTCTCTGGAATAGAGGACATCCTTCATTCTACCTCTAGCACACAACATTTACAATGTGAATATCATCTTATTATCAAATAAGCTCACTACAATGGGTTAAAGAGGTACTATACCACACAAAAAAATACATTTCATATTAAAAAATATGTATTTAACCATATAGTCATATTATGATTAGAGTGTTTTTGTGGGGTTTGTGCAGGAAATAATTAACCAAATTAAAGAAGGGGAAATTTAGGTCAGAATATATTACTTGCAGGTTGATTAGGGATCCTACCTTCACTTCTGAAAACTGCCTTGATCTTAGACAGGACCTTGGTTTAATGTGTCATTAGAAGACAGTATCTCCCACAAAACCTTGCCTTCTCTTACCACACTGGGGAAACGGGTCTGTAATTTCAGGCCTCATGGGTAGTGTGCCAGATACACACTAAGCATAACTACTTCCCTCAATAAACTGTCTCAGATTAATATTAAAAATGAATTAATAATCTAGAAGACCTACCTGACTAATAACATAGATAAAACTATTTATGAAAAAAATTAAATTAATTTAGTTATTTATGTTAATACATCTGTTATATCAGTTATTTCACATTGCATTTCACTTTTTATCACAGAAAAACATGGACAGAATTTGACAAAAAGAACCAAAAGCCCATGACCTACAAAGTACATTTGCTGTTGTAATTTATTACATATAAATCAAGTTCAAGATCAAAGAAGAAATTTCTTCTTTGAAATCTATTTTTTTATTTTTCGTTGTTCTAGTATTTAAAATCAAGACACTCTGGTCACCCCACACAACCAAACCACACTTTTCTAATATATGATGGAGTCGTCATTATTATTCATCAGACGTACGTAAGGTGGAATGATCTGAAAATGTGCTTATGAATTGGTTTGGACCAATGGCAACAGTACAATAGCATATGTTCTGTGTTTGTCCAAATGCTTTGAAATGAGTAAGGGTAACTACTGAACCTTCTGTGCTTCACTGTTTTTATGAGCAAACAGATATGGATCAAGTTTGCCATTTGCTGACTGAGTGGGGTTCTGAACCAAGACCCTTTTCAACTATTTCATTAAAATTTACATAAAAGCAATTGGCCAAAAATCATTGTGTTCTTTTGGACATGGTTTCTTAGGGTGGGGTGTGATATGGGAGGTTTTCTATACAACAGGAATAATAATAATGTGTGTGTTAAAATATCTGGAAAATTATTTTCTGAGTAGCAGCACTGTAAGCATATGGCTAACTTCACCACCACTTTCCCAACAGTGAAAGTCTGATGCTCTATTGAACAGAGCTAAAAGAGACATCTCTCTGTACTTACCTGGATACTCATTTCCATCCATATCCACATTCCCTGATATTGACTGACCAAACATCCTCAAGGTGGGGTTGATACTTTGGCCTGAAAGTCTCTGAGGAATAACACAGGATTAAAATTGGTTGTTCATTGTACAGATAAATTATATTGTAGCCCCAGACGGCACACTTTAGCCATGCGCACACAAGGCGAGCTGGGAACAGCGCCTGGGGGTGGGACTACGGGACTACTATATAGTGGGGCGGAGGCTGGGAGACGGTCTCTTCCCTTCGTGTCTGTGTGTTAGTGAAGGTACAGCGGTGTAACCCCTGTCCTTGTGTGTGTACCTTTCCCCAGTTTGAGTTAATAAATGTGTTGTTCAACCCCATTCCCTGAGTCCCATTCCTGCTCCATTCCTTGCCGAACCTGAATTCGTTACAATATCATATTCATGCAATGCATTGCAAGGCTGCAAGAAAGATTTTGCGATCAAATATTGGTAAAACTGACTGATGTTATTTTCTAATGTATCGTAGAAAATACAGGTGTTTCAATCTCAGGCTTCAGCGAAAGTCTTAGATTGAGAGGCTAAAACCATTAAATCTTCCCCAGTCTTGAACACAGAGGCCTACCATTGGACCTGATTCAAGTATTCACAACCCTCAAAGCCACTGGAAAAGTCAACTCAATGAACTTCATCAGAATCAACAGGGAAATAGAAACCAGAAGACACAAGTGGAAACTATGTGGAAGTGCATTTAAAAGGTATTGTTACATCAAGTGTTGCAGGGGTGATCTGGAACAATCTATCCAGTCAAAAAAACATGTTTTTTTCCTAAAAACAGCCTGATGAGATCCTTGAATAAATTAGCTTCTATTAACTATTTGCATGGTCATATGAGCTACTGTAGATAAGTCACATAGGCTCCTCTTATTTGTAATGTTACTACTGTTCTAATAACTACAGAGCTTTACAAAAATATTCTCCCTCCTTTCAACGATATCCCATTTTGTCTCATAACGTCTGAATTACTTTATCCTTGGAATTACCAGGCTTCTATGAAGAAAGTGAATCATTACAAAAATAGCTATAGATTCACTCGTGTCTTTTTTCATGGTTTTGCAAGCTCTGGCAAATGTTTGTATCCCTGGCAAAAACATAAATAAAATGCATAAGCAGTGAGCATAGCCAGAACTTCATTCACATGAAAATGATTCTACTTTTCTCTCTTTTTCTCCAGAGCTTAAAGTTTTTGTTGTACAATTTCAATTCAATTCTATAGAATGTACAACACACATAATGCAACTCTGTACAATTGCTTTTATTAAATATTTTAAATGCATGTTATTTTTTACAACATAAATGTAAAAATTACTAAGTCTCACAGCATTTTTGTATTAGATTTGGAAAATGAGGAGTAAATAAACAAGGCACACTGGCACATCCTTTGTAACAGCAGTGTTATTTAGTCATGTTTCTTTCAATAACAACAAATCTATTAAACTCGATAGTGTGATTCCAAGGATTCTAGTTCTCCATTCAACTTAATTAATAATCGACTGGCTGTAGGTAAACCTAAAAACCTCTAGCCTGAAGACTGATAATCTGATTTACAGTAAGAACAAGCAGGCAATGGCTGGCTCTGTCATTTTTGCATAGACCCAAAAGAATTGTTACTGGATACTCTCAAACGAAATGCTATACTTGTATGTAAAAAGTAATGAGTACCAACCAGCATGTCTAATTTAAATAGGAAGTTCCTGAACCTATAAAACAGAACTAAAAGAGACATCTGTCTCTACTTTTTCTTCAGTGTTGTCATGTACAGTCAAAGTCAGGAAAAGTGATTGTTATACAGGATGGAATTTAGGTACAATTTTCTTTTAAGGTGAATACTTGATTTGTATACTCTCAAACAAGTATATTTCAGCATCAGTTTGTTTTTCACTGCATAACATATTAGCTAGAGAAAATAATATGTTGACTACTGTGAAGTACACAAGTCCCAATCCTGACATAAGACAACACAGAAGAAAATCTCATAATATGATCATCTGTTCACAAATGAGTCGATAGTTTGTGAAATTGTATGGTACTGTACATCAGAACATTAGAAACATTGAGAGAAAGCCATTTGACCTGCCATGCTCATTTAGTTCTATTTCTCTGTAGTCCCACAGCAAGCAGTTTTTTAGACAGTGAAAAGTCACAAGATGACATCCTCTTGAAGATGGAAAGAGTCAATTTAGTGTAGCCAGTCAAATCTAAAGGGCGTGTCGAGAATTGAGAGAAAACCCAAACACCCAGAAAAGACTCAGTTCAGCATGAAATTTACAACCACATGTTTTCAGTTGGGTGGCCTGGAGTGCTGTTTGTCACCTTGTCAACCAATTTGAAAGCCACAGTCTTGATACATGTCCTTCTTCATCTGTTTTTTCTATTGCCACAGTGAATACAGCACCCACACTGTGTTCCGCCCGACTTCTGTGGCTGACCATAACTGCATGTCTCACAGTGAGGTTGATGTTTCTCCAACACACATGTTCTCTCTGCTACAAAACCAAACAACTGTATGTGTCTTAAAAGATTGTCTTCGTAAACATCAAAATGACATTAAGATGGTATTTTTTAGCAGGTTTCTACTCACATTTGATAGTGTGAAAAAATAGATGGGTTCAAAATGTTCAAAAAACTAAACATTGCTTTTATAATATGCTGAGACAGAATCATGTGGAAAAATGCTCTTGAGCCGATAACCTTTTCTTTGCAAGGGTGAACACAGCTACATGGCCTGGAAGACGTCAATACTATAGGTACCTCTAGCATATGAGGCTCAACACTGAATTCAAACTTCTATAGTATAGAAAAGTTTGCATTGAACACCTTTCCTACCTATCTTATACTGGATATATTAAACACGGAAAATAAATTAGGCTAAATCTAGAATAATGGCATGACATTAACCAGCTTATAACTCACACATTCCAAAACCATGTGGCTTCCTACTGGATGGACACAAGGCACCTCAAACAGAACAGTGCCCTCAAAGGACACAATATAAAATCTGATGTTGACACATGTGTCAAAGTTTGATCTTAACAAGCCATTGACAAAAAATACTTTTGCTTATCCGTTTTATAAGGATAATTACCATAGAGTACTTTGTCACTATCCCATCAGCATCACCGTGATAGATGTACACTGCTCCTGCAAAATCGTCCTCCTTGGGAGCTCCTATAGCAACATCTGTGGATGAAAGCCAATGAAAAATAAGAGGGGGCACCCTGATTCCAATTGGGAAACACATTTGCTCCCTTTGCCTGCTAATCCAATAAAACCATGTTTGTTTTAAATACAAGTAGTGCTCAGATAATTCCTTGTTAAGTTGACCTACAGACACTTTATGACTGTTAAGCCTCATATAAAGTGTGTAACAATTTGATTCACTAAAAACAGGGGTGTTAGACCCAGGGAACACGGTACATTAACTGCCAAGAAAGGCTGTTTAGAATTTGCAATTTTGTGACAAAAAAAATTGTCATCCTGTAATGTTTGTGAATTTATATGCATAGCTTTGGAAATCAAAGCTTTAGTTTTATGTGACTAAATAAATATTTTTTAATTCTGGATAATTTAATACACATTAAGGAATAATGTCACACAGAGATGTCAAAGAAAGCATCTACACATCAGAAACATGCAATTAATCGTAAATGTTATCTATAGAAACAGCATTAAAAGACCAGAATCCAAACTCTGATGTGCAAAAGATTTTACGATGTTCTAGCATTTTAAATAAAGGACTATAGGGAACAGCCTTTTTTACATTATACAGTGCCTTGCGAAAGTATTCGGTCCCCTTGAACTTTTCAACCTTTTGCCACATTTCAGGCTTCAAACATAAAGATATAAATATTTTATTTTATGTGAAGAATCACCAACAAGTGGGACACAATTGTGAAGTGGAACGAAATCTATTGGATTTTTGAAACTTTTTTAACTAATAAAAAAATGAAAAGTGGGGCGTGCAAAATTATTCGGCCCCCTTGCGTTAATACTTTGTAGAGCCACCTTTTGCTGCGATTACAGCTGCAAGTCGCTTGGGGTATGTCTCTATCAGTTTTGCACATCGAGAGACTGAAATTCTTGCCCATTCTTCCCTGCAAAACAGCTCGAGCTCAGTGAGGTTGGATGGAGAGCGTTTGTGAACCGCAGTTTTCAGCCCATGTTTGGGATCATTGTCTTGTTGGAAGATAAATCTCTGTCCCAGTTTCAGGTCTTTTGCAGACTCCGACAGGTTTTCATCCAGAATGGTCCTGTATTTGGCTGCATCCATCTTCCCCTCAATTTTAACCATCTTCCCTGTCCCTGCTGAAGAAAAGCAGGCCCAAACCATGATGCTGCCACCACCATGTTTGACAGTGGGGATGGTGTGTTGAGGGTGATGAGCTGTGTTGCTTTTACGCCAAACATATCGTTTTGCATTGTGGCCAAAAAGTTCGATTTTGGTTTCATCTGACCAGAGCACCTTCTTCCACATGTTTGGGGTGTCTCCCAGGTGGCTTGTGGCAAACTTTAGACGAGACTTTTTATGGATATCTTTGAGAAATGGCTTTCTTCTTGCCACTCTTCCATAAAGGCCAGATTTGTGCAGTGTAAGACTGATTGTTGTCCTATGGACAGACTCTCCCACCTCAGCTGTAGTTCTCTGCAGTTCATCCAGAGTGATCATGGGCCTCTTGGCTGCATCTCTGATCAGTCTTCTCCTTGTCTGAGCTGAAAGTTTAGAGGGACGGCCAGGTCTTGGTAGATTTGCAGTGGTCTGATACTCCTTCCATTTCAAGATGATCGCTTGCACAGTGCTCCTTGGGATGTTTGAAGCTTGGGAAATCTTTTTGTATCCAAATCCGGCTTTAAACTTCTCCACAACAGTATTACGGACCTGCCTGGTGTGTTCCTTGGTCTTCATGATGCTCTCTGCGCTTTCAACAGAACCTTGAGACTATCACAGAGCAGGTGCATTTATACAGAGACTTGATTACACACAGGTGGATTCTATTTATCACCATCAGTCATTTAGGACAACATTGGATCATTCAGAGATCCTCGCTGAACTTCTGGAGTGAGTTTGCTGCACTGAAAGTAAAGGGGCCGAATAATTTTGCACGCCCCACTTTTCATTTTTTTATTAGTTAAAAAAGTTTCAAAAATCCAATAGATTTTGTTCCACTTCACAATTGTGTCCCACTTGTTGGTGATTCTTCACATAAAATAAAAAATTTATATCTTTATGTTTGAAGCCTGAAATGTGGCAAAGGGTTGAAAAGTTCAAGGGGGCCGAATACTTTCGCAAGGCACTGTATGTGTTAAATAATAAATAAAACAGAAATGGTGACAATAAGAAAAGACAATAAATGTGCCACAGAACTCTCTAGGTGTCACTAAAATTACAATAGCTCCTCTTCTTTTGGATTTGGAACAGTGAAATGTGTTATTAACCAACTATTCAAAATTCACTATAATCCATAGAACACACAGCATAAAACAATTCTTTAAAACTCATATTCTCAAATACTGTATTATCAAAGTGGGATGCATTATAAGAAAATAAAAAAAATACTCTCCAGAATTTTGCTATTACAATAAATTCTCATGAGGAATGACTGAAGGCCTGCTATGCTGGACCAAGATTATTGTGTCTGGCAAAGTCATCTTTAATATCCATAGAAAGCTTTTACATGACACTTGCCAAGACTAAAACAAGCTCTGCCAATGAACAAACCAGGTGTCATTTTAGGATGACCAACTGGATGACTTAATTATAAGGTGTTGTTATATCAAATAAAGCTTTTGCCACTCACTCTTAAAACTGTGCAAAATATATGTAAAAATAAAAATGTTAAAGGTTGTAAGAAATTAAAAATAATGACTTCAGTTTTCTACAATGCTAGACATTTTTGATAAATATACAGCATGTAAAACTCACAAGCATTAAAAGAATGAGTAAAAGGTACTGTATAGACTGACCTGGGAACCCATCGTCATCAATATCTCCCAACACAGCGATGCTCTCACCAAACTGGGCATTGAAAGCATTGTCACCTTTCAGGATTTCTCCCTCCTCCAGCACACCCTGGCACACAGAGAACACAGGAGTAAGAGCTCAGGCCAATGAACACACAGCTGGCTTTGTGCTGCACAGGTCTGGCACTTCACTGCTTGCAGAAACACCCACTTTTTCAGGGAATCACCAGTCAGAAGAATGTGTGGTCTGTGCTCAGTGTCAAGCATAATAGCAGATATGTAAAAGAAGGAATTCCAGCTCTGGATTCCACTTCTTTTCTTTTTTTCTGGCTAAGGAACAGGGCAAATTCTATTAATGTAATTTATTAATTCTCCCAAAATATAAGTAATACCCTATTAAAGTAATAATTTCTTTAAACTTTAGTTTAATATATTGTATAAAATTTTCCACGTTATGACAACAGTGTTCATTTTTAACCAGGTGCCAGTAAAATATATTTTAAAATGTAAAGTAATTACTTTTATACCAAAATACAGACCTGCAAGTAATGAAATTCTATGCTTAATTATGTATTGGATTATATGTATATTATTTTCCAAACTAGTTCCACAGTACTGTAAATCAGTGATTCCCCAGCCATGGCCACACCAGGGAGATCTATACACCAGTTCCTGTGATTTCCCAAACTAGAGATGGTTAGTGGTACTGAATGGGAAACCACTAGATGACAGATTTTGCATACCAAGATTTGTTTTAAAGAGTGAAATTAAAATCTACATGGCTTTATCAAAAATTGGCTTTATCCTCAAGATCTCATGGCTGGTGGTTTTAAATGGCATATTATGACACAGATCAAGCTTACACAGGCAAACCTTCTAGATGTCAAACAGAAGACTTACATTGCCTCTCCCATAGAAAACGGACACTTGTCCCTCGTCTCTGATCTCGCTGAACATGGGAGCACCAACCAGCAGATCTGATAACCCATCCTGGTTCAGGTCAACTGCACATAAGGATGAGCCAAAGTAAGAGCCCATCTGGAACCAAGCCGAGCCACAACAGAGTATTCAGTCAGATTACATGCCAAGCAAAAAAGGTACTGTAGCAAACTGTAGCAAACTGCTCTCCTGATTTTTTGCCATTACTTTCACTTCAACATTATTTGCTAGCATTTGTTTCGTGTTTGACTTTAAGGTATAGAACAATATATTTTTCAGTTAGTAGTCTGGGAAATATTACCACAAATCCAGCCAACAAGTGTTTACCCTGAAGTTAGTATTTAGTTTGTCATTTTTAGTTTACTTCCAGCTATTATTCCAACATCAAGCATGAACTCAGCAGGGAGAACGTGTTCTGAACTAGAATGTTTATTGAGCACTTTTCAAAGCACATGCTATTCTTTTACTTAATTTTTGGTTTTGGGAATGCTCCCTTGTACAGTATATGTTGTATAGAACTGGTGTGCATGGTAAGTGCTTACAAAAAGACAATCTCTTAATGATTTATGGATTACTTTTTGAGAAAGAATTGTTACTGTTTGATCAATTCCTTCACCTATATCATGGTGTTTTTCAAGGAAATCTATCAGTTTACTCCTCAGTGATCCCACATATGACTAACATCATTTCTAACGATGTAACAAACAAAAAAATAAATTGAAATATTTTTGATTCAGTGTGTTTGCTTAATTAGGCTAAACCCATCAAATTGACAACACAGAACTAATAAAGACCCAGAAGTTATAGAACAAAGCGTCACATGAAGTGAAACATTTGACATCTGTTAGGTTATCTTCCGTAAACTGAAGTTCTTGTTTTGTCACTGAAGAGGTAAATACACTCAGCTGATAATGTCAAACTGGAACAAAATGGCATGACTTCCACTTTTCTGTGGCTCTTTCACAAACAAAAACCTCTTCCCACCACCAAACCGTTTCACAGAGAATCAATTTATCACATTTCAAGGCTCAAAGTATTGATTCTGAGACACATTTTTCTGTGACTTTCTTTAGATTGAAGTAAATGAGAAATGGCATCCACTTTACTAGATATACTAGCACATACATCAATTAACACGAAGCCACTTTTTTCTAGTAACCCAGTTCCTACCCTGGAATCACAGGGCAGCACTTCAAGTCTAGGAAGGGTAAGGAAAAAAACTAAAAATCTTGAGTAAACCTACATGAAAGCAGGGAGAACATGCACACTTCACACAGAATCAAAAAAAGTACCCAGAATCTGTGAGGCAGTAGCTCAAACCATCATGACACCATGTGTCACTCATACTGACACAATGTTAGAAAACCTCACAATTGTATTTTAAAGTGTTATATTCCAGTAAACATTTGTAGCTCATCACAAAATGTGTACTAAATTGTCCTTTCTAATTTTATTGTTCTTTAAAAAAATATACTTCTCAATTTTACTACTGTTTTTATAATACAACTAATAATAGTTGTATTTATCTATTATCTATCTATTTATTAAATTACCATGGCTTTCATGATGAATAATGATGAATCTTATGAATCTTCATCTATTTAGCAGATACTGTGTAGAAGCATAATGCAGATGACATTATAAATTAAAAATCTACAGTTATGAATGTATTGTAAACAAATTAATGGGAATAGATTTCACTTTGATATTTTTGCCTACCTTTTTCCCTGAGGCTTGGAAAATCTTCACAAGAGAACCTCTTTCAATTTTGAAAATGTAAACCTAAAACAAATGGAAACTAAGCAGTATAAGTTATAATTGTTTCAAACTGATATGCATCAAACTTTGATTGTATTCTTATTATTTACATTTTATGAGTCTCAGCAGTGACTAATTTCCAGTATTTTTGTGTGCAAAACTGGGCAAACGTTTCCTCGTGACTAAAGTAATGTGCCACACTTAAACTCGGACTGAAATGACACTCTAGCAGTGCAAGCCTTAGGATAGTATTACTTGCAGAAGATGATCCTGCATATTGCAGCTTATTTAGAAATCTGTAACTGTGAAACTAAATCCTATGGCTTCAGGCTTCAAAGAAACCTAAAATATACAGTTAGATCCAATTATAAAATGCTAATAAAGGTGCAAAAAACATTGTATAGCATTTCAGGTATTGTTTGTGCAATTGAAAACTCAATTTCTTGACACAGGGGTTTATAATAATATCCACCTTTCCATTAGCCCCATCCCTTGGTGCTCCCCCAACAATGTCTGTAGCTGTGGGTGAAGAGAAGTGGCCAGCCGTCAGCGCATACCCTGAACAGACAAGAGAGGGAAAGAGAGCAGGACTGTTCAGCAGCTGGTCCATGTCAAAGTGTTAGGGCTGGATTCAGTGACTTGGCCCCTATTTGAACACCACCCAGAAACCACTGAAACCCTGGGATCAATCCCTACCTCTGCAAGAGCCTGAAAATAACTCACTAAGCATGGGAATTGAGTGACTCAGATCTGTATTTAGCAACACGGATGGAAAAAAGTATAAAAGAAGGAGGGGTACGCAGTGATGGAAAAAAAAAGAAATGGCAGTTAGAAAGGGGTGCACCTCCCTAAGTTATGTTACTGTCCCCAGACAGCCATTTCACTGCTGTACTGTATGTAAACCTTGTTCATTTTTTCTCTTTTTACTCTTTTGTTATATACATGTATTATTTGTTGGTTGGCTTTCTTTATATTGTCTGCTGCTGCAAGACACATTGCCCCTTGGGGATAATAAAATCTCACTCTCTCGAACTGCTTCAGTTCCTTCTTCTTCAGGAGCAAAGATAACTAGAACAGAAATCAATTCTGAAACTTCGCATGCTGTTACAGCTTTTATCCTATATTTAAGTGGAAATAAATCCTTAAATTATACTGTATACTCTATGATATATTCTAAAATATGCAGGGGATGTTTTTAAGAACACATTAATGTAAGTACCACTGTTTAACAAGCAGTAGAGTATACAGTATGTGACAGTTATAAGAGATATTATTTCTTAAGGAAGTCTTTAGCAATTATCAAATTTAATTATTAGCGTATGGAAAGCACGTACTGTAGCAAGGGCGACTGCTGAATATACTGTACATCTTCTGTTCATATAGTAGAGAACTTCTATATTTTGAAAAAATTGTGTGTGACGAAGTCAGGAAATTACAAGAGGAACTGAGGGAAAGGAAAAACTAACATTGAGCCATACAAAACATTTTTTTTTAAATATTAAAACCAGCCATAATGTAAAATAAGTTAAAACTGACACTGACAGGCTACTAATTGCCAACTTATAATAAACAGTTCTTGAAGATTTATTTCCTCTCACAAAAAAGCAGTGTTAGGATTAAATAACTGCAAAATAGCAGTAAATAGTCCATCTTACCTAGATAGCTGTATCTGCTAGCTCCAACTTCATTCTCTTTCAGGTTGTAAGAGGAGTTTGAAGTCAGGTTAAAAACTTTGATGGTGCCAGTCCAATAGTAAGATCCTGGAGCCCCCATGACCACCAGCTCCTACATGAAAACCACCAAAACAATGAGCCATAACCCCTGGCAGAGCCAGCTCACAGGAGGTATATCCCTGACAGGGCAAAGACACTGAGGTAGGAATTGTGGAAAGGAGTCAGTCTCATACCACAGCAAATCAATTTAGTCCTTTTAAAAGCTGCTCTTTGATGCTAGGTGTAAAACAGTAAAAGTAGATATGCGTGACAAAATACCATATTTAGACAAATTAATAAAAAAGATTTGGTTTATTATAGTGCATTTTTCAGGGCTACCTTTCTATATAATAATTGCCAATTACCTTTTTGGTTGATTTTTCATAAAGAAGCAATACACCACATTGTTATCTCTGAAAACTACAATTGTATTTGTTTATTTTAATATTTTGGCTTTTGCTTTGCTGTAGAAATACAGCATGTTCTTGACTGTGAAATTAGTGAGGATTTGGTAAGGCAGATTATCAAATATTAAGTCAGATTCTGATTTTGTAAGTGTAACCTTCTTATTTTTATATGCAACAATATAGCCATGTAAGGAGCTGAAGAACTGAAGAATACCCATTTTTAATCACACTCTTGTAGTTATTCAATTTTACTTGGTGACTAGAATTTGCTTTTTGAAGGACTACTGGCTTGTTCCTGAAGTAATGTGCCAGAATAACAACTTTGCAAACCTTATCTTGAGGATAATGAAATTAAAAGTGGCCCAACTTCATGATAAACTTATTTGTAATTACTCTGCAATTTTACTTTGGGGGTGTTACGCCACGCCCCCAGAGGAATCGGCATTCCACCTCACATTCCAGAACAGTTCCCAATTAGCCCTTTTCCCCAGCCTATTTAATGCTGCCTCACACTCTTCCCGGTGCAAAGTATAAGCGTTTTCCTGGCTAGAGTCTCATTGTTATTCGCTACTTGGTTTGTGGCTTATTGACCCTGGTTTGTTCTCCGTCTACGTCTCCTGGTTTCGGTTTTGGTACTTTTGCTCTCGTTCTGGTATTGACTTTCGGTTTCCTTACGGATTATGGCTCTGCCTCTGGTTATTTGTACTTTAGCACCAGCTAGTTTACCTACGGCTTTCAGACTTCAGACTGTTCTTTCGACTACATCTTTTGGAGTTTGCCCTGGTTTTCTGCATAGGGTCCTCACTACTAAATCCTAACAGGGGGCCTTTCTAGGTGAGTTTTATTAACTAACGTTGATCACAGCTGATAAGAAAATGGGTATTGTGCAGGACACTTTATGTGAGAGCTTTATTGTTCTGGTTTCTTTTCAAGCATATCTGACTGCTTGAGTTCCTAGCAAAAATATGCTGTTTTAGTATTAGGGATGTACAACAGACATGGTGTGCAGTAACATAAACTTTATCACTCTGTTGTGATATTCTCAGCTTGTTTCTCGATTAACAGAATAGATTCCTCTATGAAAATTGCTGATCTGAATGTGTGAGTCCTCATGGTATCAACAAACACAAACTTTCGTTATCTCTAAACTGGACAAACTTCTGTATGAACTTACAGTCATTTAATTCGGTCATACAGAATTAAAAATTATGACTATGTACATTCAGCAAAATACAGCTATTTTGCATTTTGATTACCCGGAGAGGGACTGATAAAGACTAATTTTACAAAGCATCTTGATTCCTCATCCACTGAACAAAAATCTGGTAATTTTGATGGCGAAGAGGCCCATATAAGGTGATGATAAGGTGATGGATTCAACTCAGTGATAACAGTCAGACAACAGAGGGACAAGAAGAAAGGACAGGGCAGTGAAGACATAATAAAGATTGAAATGGGGTGAGAAAGAGGGCAATAATGAAAGAAAAGGAAGTCAAGGAAATGTAGAAGTGAGTGAATGGAGGACAGGGTTAAGAGGGCCAAAAGACAAAAGAAGTGGAAAGGTTAAGAAACAGGACAAAAAATTCTCCTGAAATCTACTGTTCCTGTGAAAAAGAACCTGCCAAGTATAAAGAAAAAAATGCATGTGGTGTCTGTAAAATTATAGTGAATACTCTGAATGGTTATGTTAGGCCACCCACTTGCTTTTGCTGTGTTCAATGTTCTCTGTGTTTCAGATTGCTGATTTGAAAGAAGATTGTTCGTGATGTAATCCTAGTGAGTATATTTGGCACTTGATTTTATAAAGTAAAAATGCAAACAATTTCCATTATAAATAAGGGTTCAGTTTCACAAAGAATAAAAATTTTACCTCTGATCTCTACCCCACACATTATATACTGCATACTGAATACCCTTCACAATTCTGATCACATAATTTTTTAACCACAATACATTTTCTGTAACTTTCCCATGATCATGTATTTTTATGCAACCACTGTGATACCTACCCAGTTACTCTAAACTGTCTCTTCTAATCAGAGCTGATTTTAGCCACCTTATAAGCCACCTTCCTTTTTCATTCATTACAAATGTTTTAATTCTTAACATTTACCATGTAGTTTTTTTATACCTGACAATGTCATGATGTTTTATATATTTATTATATTTTAATTTTACTTTTTATATACTATTTTGTGCTGTGGTTGTGTTACAGTATAAAGCGTTGTAACAAGGCTCTTTGTAAAATACCCTGAGTTGATGAACATTATGAAAAGGCACTTTTTCAGAATAAATACAAAAATGTTTTCAAAGCACTCCTTTTGAACCTGTATTTTTTCCCTAAAGTTAACTTTTCTTTAATTTTTTTTCAAACTTTAGCTATGTTAACCGACAAGGTATTGATCCAGATTTCCCAAACAACACCAGGTCTGTGTCTGGAAATGGGGCCCGCTGTTATTAGTCTGTTAGGTAATGTACTGGAACAAGAACCAAGCTCTGAAATTTCTTCAAGTATAAGAACAACATTAAATAGAGTCCAGAATGACATCTTGATGAATTCGATGCACTAATGAGAAAGAAATTGTACAGTGTTTTATCAGCACAAAGCTTAAATAATATTATTTAAACACTTTCTACACATAAAACTAATTAGTGCTGAAAGCTACAGTACACTTCAAATGTTCATGACACCACAGCCAAAAATAAAAGTTGTGTAGTAATATGTAGAAGATATTTTTAAGGTCTAATCCCGAATTCCTAATTGCTTTCAAGCTACATACCTGTTACTAGGAATAATACTCTAGCATCAACTCTATACATGGTAAGATGCAGAGAGTGAGCAGTATTAAGTTAAAGAACAGTAGACTGTATCGGAGAGCTCAAGCCATTACAGACCTCAGTAAAAAATCCTGCTATTCCAGCCTGACATGATCCATGCTCTTCCCCATATTTCTTCTTATACTCTACAAGAAAAAATAAACCACAAATTATTTAACTGTAAGTCATGCCAGAATTTTCCAAGCCAAGATTTACTGGAATTCTTCCTCTGTTCCATATGGAGTCAGTCAAAGCTAGTGTTGTATCCAAAAGGAATTTGGGCTAAAAAGCAGATTTAAAAAAAAAGTGGTACTGTATTCAACACACATTTGCACTTCTGGGGCACAGTCTCATGTTACAAACAATATTAGGCTTGGATCGCCACAGGCTGCTCATTACTTATAGAACATATCACAACAGAGCACTACAAATAGTGGAACTGGCAAACCATTTAGGAGATAGATGTCAGGGAAAGGAAGGAAGTGAAAGGTTGGCTAAGTAGCTTGAGAACTGAATGTCATTGAATTCTTCCTTTGTAAAAAAAAGTTTTTCAATGGGTCAAATTTTCTGAAACTTATTAGCACCACAGGGGAAAAAATGATCTCGTTTATATGAGATAGTGTTGCATTTATACTAGAAAAATATCTTGTTTTTACAAGAAAATTATTGCATTGATACAAGAAAAGTATCTTGTTTATATGAGAAAATGATTGTGTTTAAACCAAATAGTTAATTTTTGAACAATGTTGCCTACCATATTAATACACTATACTGCATTGTATTGTGTATGCAATAATATTGTCCTGTGCAAAGTAGCATTGGCTTTAAATAGAATATCATAACATTTCTAAAAAAAAAATAATCTACATGAAGTACAACACCATGTCAGTAAGCATTCCCAGGTTAAACGTACTATTCTCAAGATAATTTTCTCATATAAACGCAATAATTTTCCTGTACAGTATAAATGGGATACTTTTCTCATATAAATGCAATACTATGTTGTTTAAACAAGATATTTTTTTCTCTGTGGTGGTAATAAGTTTCCGTACAAATTTAAAATAATGTGAGATTTCTAAACAACTTCTTTTAGGATTCTAGCACAAATTGGACCTTACTGTATATTTCAATTACATTTACAAATATGCATATTATTACTCAAAGTCACACTCAAGTGCTCATAGTCCTGCTGGGATTTTAATATTATTGTTGGGTAGAAAAATAAAAATAACTAGCTATTATACATTTGAGACAAAACGAGTGACTGCAAAAACACACCTTCTATCATTTATATGATTTTCATGTGATATACATCTTTATACAAAAATCAATCCATTCATTACGTCTATTCCCATTAAAACTGTTAAGTAATGATAATGTATCAAACTGTACTTCGGCAAATGGAGGAAAAATGACAAAATCCCTGAAAGAAAGTTAGAGTGCTGAGCTGAGCTGTTTACTCTTGTTTAAATATATTGATATTCAGGTTTTAGACCTGACAAGAGATATTACAGATATTAAGATATTACAACTGCAGAAAGCATAATGCAGATTACACACCAATTCCTTATTCTAGCTGTTATGTGTAATCTGCTTCATCTTGTACATGTGAAGAAGAACTAGGGTCTAATGGAGCACCTGTGTACTCACTACACAGCTGGCAACTAGCAAGTCAATGTATGAACTGTCATTATTTTAAATAAACTAGCAAGGTCTAATGAGCACAGAGTTATTTCTAATTGGTTTAGTGCTCATAAAAGGAATTACAAAATTATCAATAAGCCATGTATCCTGGTGAAGGTTAAGAGACGCACAACTGCTCTTCCCCCAGACAGGAAGCCCATCTATCATAGGGCCATAGAAAAAGGGACAGTTTAGAAACAGACAATCAAACCTACCCAGCATGTCTTGGGATGGAGAAAGATAAGACAAGCTCTCAATAAAAATGTATGGAAACAGAGGTAGAACAAAGTCACACAGATGCCTATAGGTATTTGTTTATTATTTTAGTCAAGATTTTAACCAAAACAAAACATTCAAGTTATAAACATATCCATAAAATGTAACTATATAATAATGTAATATAATTACAATAATATTTATAATAATCTAGCAAGAATACTTCATTTATTTTCCTTCTCTTTGTATGACTATAAAGTATGCAATACATAATATATTTATAAATACTTTATAATATAAATGATAATTCATCCAGGAATCTCAAAAAATGAATTTTATTTGAGCATTCATATTAATGGAAATGTCAACTTCTTTTCCTAACACACCTCTACACAGCTTTGAGATCCTTTGAAGGTTTTGTTTCTACACTTTCTAATGTTGAAAAGTCACATTACATCACCTCACTGCAGAAAAGCAATAAAATATTAATTTCTAATTTTTAAAAAAGTTTAACTCATACTACTTAAAGAATACTTTAACCCAGTGAGTTTAACATCAGGGAATTGGATTTAAAAGGGACTTATTTCAGAA
Organism: Lepisosteus oculatus; assembly: GCF_040954835.1. NCBI lineage: Eukaryota > Metazoa > Chordata > Actinopteri > Semionotiformes > Lepisosteidae > Lepisosteus > Lepisosteus oculatus. The sequence goes on from NC_090705.1 coordinate 25,286,275, forward strand.
TACACAAGAAAACAAAATTCAGAAAGCAAATCTGGTTTCCTGAAATAGTATTAGAGAAAGAAAACAGATTTTTGAATCTCATTACAGACTATATGACTGGGTTCCTGAATCTGGTTATTCTGCATTTGGAATAAAAAAGGATGCGAAGTGCCATGTAAACATTGTGCCTTTTTCTTCAGGCATCCTTGATTAGAATTTTCTTTCAACACAGACCTAGATAAAGTAGTTTACCTTCATAGCAGGGAATGAGTGGCTTGGTATTGCCTTGAAGATTGGGGGAGATAATGGAGCAGAAGCCATGAGGCAAAATTTGCTCGGTCCCATAGTAAACATTCTTCCAGCGGTGAGCACAGGCCTACAACACACAGGACCACACACATCAACACAGTTTAAACAGGATCTCAAAATGAAAAGCAGTGTTGGGAAAAGTTATCTGTTACAGTCACAAGTAACTGGTGTGAGGGATTGTTTTTTAAAATGAACAAGAAGCTGGAGGAAAATAAAGTAACTGGTTACAGTGAGCTCTGGAACTTGTGTGTAAGTTAAGGCAATACATAACCTCTTAAAAGCAATTTCTATCTAAAAACAAATGGTATCAAAGGAACATGCATACTGTATGACCCAAAAAAGACAACTGAAAGACAAAATATCTATTCTATCAAACAATGAATAAGCTATTCCTCTGAGATCTTGGATCAATCTTTTTCTATACACAGTATCAATTATGATTAATCATAAATTATATTAAAATATTTTACTGTAGTATTATTCTTTCCAGATATTAATTTTATGATTCCATTCATTGCACATTGGTGGTGGTGGAGGGGAGTCCCCATTACTTGTAAAGCGCTTTGAGTGGAGTGTCCAGAAAAGAGCTATATAAGTGTAAGCAATTATTATTATCATGGTCAAAACAAATAAGTTCTAACTAGTTCCTTATTCCTTATTTTGACATGCAAAATCTCATGATTAAAAGGCCATACACACACCAAAACACACACAAGAACATGTACTCCTATACTATGATCCCTGGAGAGTTTTTCACATACCCTCTTGAGTGAGCTGCATGACAGACACCTACCACAGTAAAATCAACTGGCACTCCTACTGAGACACGTGCACTGAGAGAGCCAAGGGAGATGGAGACAGACAGCGAGCCAAATATCCAAATAGGGACAGAAAAGGAAAGCCCTCTGACTGAGTAAATTTGCTGATTTGTTATTCACATTTAAGCTAAAACATGACATGTTTGATCAGTATGCATAATTTTTGCATATTTGAGATGGGGGACAGAGGTAGCAGACTCCTGTTCTACCATCACAAATTAGAACTGAATGCAGCTAGGACCACTTTTACACATATGTAATAACACTACTGTGACCCTCATCAAGACAACTGTATTGAAAAAGGATGGATGTTTCTCAGGAATTTAATAGAAAAAAGTGGAAAGCATTAGGGAAATGGTAAACAAATACTTTATTTTAAATAAAGGGAAAAATTGTAGTAATCTATGTAACAGCTCAAACTGCATAATGAGCCTATAATGGCAACATGTCTTCACTGAATTGTTAAGAACATGGAGACCAGATCTGAATTGTCCGTCATTCTGTGAATCTCAGCTGCTTGATGCTAAACCTGTTTCAGTGGTTTGAATCCAAACGGGACTGGTACACTGCACTTGGCTTTAAAACAATGTGATTTTGCACTGCATACCTTTTTATGGTGTAGTTTCAGGATCTATACTTTTAGGAATGTTGGGCGCACTAAGCAAAAAATACAAATACTAAGGAGGAACAGAGGTAAAAAACAATCTCTGGGTTGGAGACAAGGAAGAGACAAGATAAAAATGTCTCTATTTATAAAAGCAAGTAGATTGGTGAAAGATATCTGACATACAGAGGATTTACTGTTCCATGGTGTCCTCCAAGTGTTTGTGCAAAATGTAGTGATGCTAAAAGGGCTTTCAGGGATGATTTACAAACAGCTGGAAGCTCAGATAATGCATGCATCATTATCTTATACACCTTCTCCACAAGGACAGACAGGGTACATCGATCCTTATTCAAATGCCAGAAAGGTATTCAAAAGGTTTTATTCCAGACTGTCTTATTTATTCAAAGGGCACGATATAGACTCCTGAGTCTAACAGCCCGATGCACAGACTTATTTTTCTTATGGTAATGGCTTCATTTTAAAGCATGCTGCTGAAGACAAACAAACAAGTAAGTAAACTGGTTTTAAATGAGGATAGTACCAATGGTAATTTCAAATTCACACCTCAATGCAAGCCTGTTCATGTTGATTACATGGGTCAAGCAGCAGAATCCCTTGCTATACACTATGTTTGAGGAATAAATGAGCAGGCTAAATTTAAGAAATACAATGGGAATTATTCCAGCTCAATGTTGGCCAGACACTGCAAATAATCAGCAGACAGGCTTTCTGAGACATTTTTTACCACTCTCTCATGATCTATGTCGTAAGAAAGTTTTTGTTTTCATGTTTCACATTGTCCACTAACATGTTTATTTTGTCCACTGTTGTGAAATATGGTTAATCAAGAACATTTTGCCTATTTAGTTTCATATTAACATTTTAAAGCACTAAAAATAAATAGGAAACTATGGAAAGGCTTCCAAACTCTATAAAAGTCGTGACAAAATATGGTAATAATTTAAGACCCAGAGAAAGTACAAGTTTTTGGCTTGGATATTTGTGTCTGCATAAAGGTTTGTGTTAAATGATTTTCTTGTTGGAGAAATGCAGCATTTTTATGCCTTAACATTGAGAACAAATGAAAAGATGAAAATAATCAATGAATTAAGATTTCATGCTATATAAATGTCAGAATATTAAAGGAATTAGGAAATCACATTCAGTGTTCTGTTCTCTCAGGTAATTTCTCGCAGCTTTACATAAAAATCAACTGAGTTTCTACATTTCTTTTCTCATTCCAAACCACTTTCACCACCAGTTATGAAAGGTATTTGAAAATGGAGTAACTTGCATCTCCCATTGCCACTAATTTCTATCCACTGTTTAAGATGTTCACTCTCCTTCCAAGAAGCCACACAGATGAAAGATAAAACACTTGATTCTCCTCTGACCCAAACCACAAACTCAACACAGGCAAAAAATAAAACATATGTGCCTTTGTACCAGGTATCCACTTTGAGCTCATTCAGCAGCATATGAGCTTCACAAAACAGCCAAAGCCTTAACTAAAAGCGCCAAGTGTTGAGATTGTGCCCAGTATCCCAGCCAAAAAGAAACCTGGACTTCACAGCAAGCTTTCTGTAGTAATAAACATTAAATACTACCAAAGCACCATAAAAACAAACAACAAACTGACTTGTAGGTAAAATTAGTAGAATTGCATACATAACCTATGAAATTTTTTGAGTTGAACTGCCTTTCCATTTTAACTTTGAAAAAAATAACAGAGAACTTGCATTAAACCATCAAATTATTATCTTTCCAAAACTTGTATTCAAGCAATACATTCTACACAATGCATAATGTGAGTTCAAAAAAAGTCAAGGAGGCTTTATTTTAGGTTTGGTCACCATGTAATTGTAATAAATACTGTTCTGCACCATCTAGATATATTTGATAAAACATTTACCTTTAATATGTTCAAATTCTAAAAATGCGTATCTCTTCAAACACCATAAAAAATATTAAATCACTTTCTAAAGAACAAATACTTTTTACTAAGGAAATGAAGTTTCAAGAATATCATCAGACAATATTTGCTTCAAGGTCAGGAGTTGTTTTTTTTTCTCTTTTTCTGCTCTGAATGTGTAGATAAAATGTACAGATGAGCATCTGACACTTCTCAACAACTTGTGTCCCACAGGAGAGACACACATCTCCCTTAGGTTCTAGAGAGACTCATTACCTGTCTGCACTGGAAGGCTACCAGGAAATGGAAAGCCTCTCTATTTGAAAAGCCGTTACACCTGATATCACCGACTTTGAAGCAGGGAGAGCAAGTAACCTTGGGCCAAATGTCCACAAAGGGGAAAAACATTACCTTGACCTAGGTCACCTGATTCTTTCTAAACTGCCAGCTACAGTTTTATACAACCAATAAAGGCAGAGAAAAGTAATGGAATTTCACAGCATTAGTAGGCTTTTTATGCTCAGTAATCAGCAAATATTGCAACATTACTGATCTATCCACACTTGGTGTACTTGGTGTACTGTACTTCTAGGTAAGGTGGCAGCAGTTTAATCTGCTTACAATTTTATAATCTCAGGCATTGATTCACCACTTCTATCGCCTTTGTAATTGATCCAGTTTTATGATAACCATAATCAATATGTCAAATTTAGCCTCTTAATTCGTACAGTTTATGCCCTTTTATCATCCAAAACAACTACATACATGTCATGATTTGCATATGAACATTCTACTGAAATATGAAGCCTGTATGACTACAAACCATAATTGCTGAATGCTCCACAAAATGTCAAAACACCACTGCAATAACAACTTCTGCTTGCTTTAGATACTGACATAATATTAAAAGACAGGCAATCTAATTGTAGGTGGTATGGAATTGAGGCAGTAAATTCATGAAAGAAAACACCAGAATTTGTCAATGGCTGGAAATAGTGCTTTTGGAGTAGTCTCGATGTTTCAATAACTATAAAAGATGTGGCAGCTGTCCATCTGTGGTGAATCCCTCTACAACATGACCAGGATTAGCAGTGGTGTGGGTGGTGGAAAGAGGACCACAGCTAAGACAGTGTATGCCAGGAAAACACTAGAAAACTATGCTGGTCAGCAAGAGTTTGTGTTGGAAGGCTTGTAGGCAGAACAAGCTAAAACTGATGCCAAAGAAATAAAAAATAGGTATTTTTACTGTTAGAGTGCACTTTAATCTCTTCCCATTGAAAGGGTTCTAAATTCTGGTCCTGGGGACCCACATACCTTCTGATTTTTGTTTCATCTGAGAACTTAAATAAATAATTGAACCCTTAATAGACTCAAAGATATGTTTTATTTGAGTTTTTTTTATTTTCAGTTCTTAAACATGTCAGATGTTGTCATTGAACTAAGGCTTTTCTAAAATTCTAAAAAGAAACTTTCAAAGGTTCTCACCAAGAAGCTTGTTGGTTCTTTTACTGTAAGTAAAGATTTCAGCTGCAATGAAAACCAGGAGATGTCTGGGTGCCCCAGTAGAAGATGACCATGTGAGGTGTATTCAAATTTTTCATTCAATTCAGATGGTCTCACCAGTTCTATTTAATCCATGTAATCTATCTAGATTAAGTACTACTTACGGGTTTCATACATGTATGTGGTATTCTTTACTCTTCTGTTAATACAGTTGCTTGTTCTTTCATCTACAGTTTTTCCAATTTCAGAGAGGACAATATTGTACATTTTGTGTGTCTCTCATCCTCCCTCACCGAGTGTTAAGATTACAACACTTCTGTAAATCAGATGAGGACAGCCATTTTTACCAAAATGAAGTATGAAGTACTGGAGCACAAAAAGTAAATGACTTCAGAGAGCAGGCAGGTGCTAGTTAACTTATTTCTTTTTACATCAGACATAACAGGCAGCTCCAACTACAAAGGATCCACTCACCAGAACACTTCCACTGTCTTTTTCCTGTCTGGCAAGGGTTACCCCCATCCACTCATTGTCCATGTCTCCCTGGCAAGTCTTTCCACATGATGTCCTCTGCTTGTCACCTGGAAAGAAGAGCCAAGTCACCAATGAAAATGGCACATCAGCACTTCTAAAGTCAATATGCACATAGCAGTTAAAACATAAATTACTATAAATATTGTGGTTGCCCAAACAACGTATACCATTAAAATCCAGTTCTAAATCTTTTTAAGAGAGCAGTCAATTCTGTTGAAATCCTTTCACCCATTTTGTCTATAATCAATTACTGCTTTTTTAAACATAGGACGTTCCTAAAAAGTGACAGAAGAACAAAGTTGGCACTGATTCATTCAGATGAGGAACTTCTAATGAAGACATGTACAATCAGCAAATTTATAAGGATGCAAAAATTCATGAACTTCAAGAGGTAACATTCTGATTTTGTCAGTATTGCTATTTTAACAAGAAAAAAGATTTGTGATCTCCTATAAGCTATTTATTTGAATTCTGATGACTTAATTTGGCTAAATTGAAGACACTTTTTTGAAGACCTTATTTTTATGTACCAAAGTACAATCTACTAATATGTTTTTTTTTCTGCCTGGGGAATTGCAGAGGACATCCTTGTTATCCTTTTCAGTGTTTAACAAGCCTGAAATTGTCTATGCTCATTTCCAAAGTTAATAAACAAGAGTTATTATCAAGTGTTAATGAATGAAAATTGGGTAGCACTAACTACGGTATGTACAGTAATTTCTTAAACATTAGAAATGACTAGTGCTAGTTAATTCTAACTCTGACAGAAAAGCAGGTACTAAGTCAAATTTATCTGGAAAATTCTTTATGTGCACTAAATATGAAATTCATTAGTAGTGAATTAATTGAACAATTTTTAATTATCCAATAAAAAAGAAAAACAAATGAAAAAAGTCCAAACAATAAAAAATGTTGTGAAAGGGAAGGGCATTAGCAAATACAAATCAAAACAGTCTCTCTCAAGTTTAAGACACTTAGACACCAAAAAAGGGCTCACTTAATCTTTAAATCTTTAAAGGCTTAAACCAGACACCTGGAAGATAATTGACTAATTGCCCAGAATAAATCTCTGTTCTCCATTTCATGCCAAATCACTGAATTTAGTCACCCAGCGAGGCCACACATTATCTAATTAACGGGCATGTCTAGGCTGCCACACTTATATTTTGATAATAAAAATGTATTTTTTTTATTTTATTTTAACATTGCTGAAGATGGACATGGAAGAAAAAATTGCTACAAAATGTTTTTCACTTCATGTCAGTAATGCCAAGTCACAATACTACAACTCCCTCAATAGGTAAGATAATGAAGAAAAAAAATGAAACTATTTTACTATAAACATAGCACAAAGACAGTAAAATGATTGGATTCAGAAATCAGAAATCTGGTTATTCAAAAAACAAAATGAAAACAGTACATCACCAGGCTGAAAAATGTTGGTTCCATACAGTAAGACAGAGAACCTGATTTTAATTCTTATAGCTGAATTTAAAGATTTGAATTTGAAACACAGAAAAAATCAAATGTGTTCGTTTGAAGTGGCATATTTTCCTTGTATTCCTAGATTTCAATCACTGAAATTCAAAACTGTAACTATCAATCAACCATCAAGCTGAAACTGTACGAGTAACTGAATGGCAGTTGTTTGAGTAGGTATGTTTGGACTGGCAAGATACAGAATGTTTCTGGACAAGGTCATCATAGACAGGACTACAGACCTCTGAACTATGGCATGCAAAGAACAACAGGAAACAAAAACAATCAAATGGTTCATTTTGATACTGAATGCATCAATTTGGTTAGACAATACAGAATTAAAAAGACATAATCTATGTGTTTTTAAGCGAGTTTTCCAAGGGTTGTGTATATACCGGAACTCACTTATGTGACAATATAACTAATTGATGTTTTGGTGTGTACCTGAGCATTTACATGTATGCTTTAAGGTTGACTTGTCAATTCAAACATCTGTGGGAGGAAACTGATAACCCCATGTTACTTGGGAAGAACATGTAAACTCCACACTGCCCTAATCCAATACATTTACAAATCAAATCTACTGTAACTGATTCATTTTCAGGTGCTATTATCATTAGGGTAATTCATTTCTCTACACATCCATGAAGTTAAAAGGCTACAACACAAAAGCACAGATTGATCAGAATTAAATGTTAGCTGAACCAAAAATGGCTAAAATATTAGTAGAAGACAAGCATTAAAAGGCATTACCAAAGTTAACTCAAATGACTGTTTCAGGACCAATAGTGAAACAAGGACATGAGGATATAATATATATATATATCATATATCATTTATATACCATATAAATGAAAGCTAACTACAAATGGGACATACAGCAGCTGGGTTTTGCTAAGAATACAACAGTGAGGTCAGAGAAAGAGCTAAATGTCTAGCATGACATTTATTAATACATTATGTATAAACATGTTTGTCAGAATTAAAACTGAATGAGAATTAATGACTCAATACAGGTTAGCTCAAACATTAATGCAAATAAAAGCAATTCTGTCCAATCACTGATAAACATAACCACTAACAACAGTTAAAACCTGATTTTACATGGACTGACCTAGGTAACAATTCTACCAGTAAACGTACTTTAATCAATATTATTCTAAATCTATTGAAAATAGATACAGAGAACTGATTAAATATTATTCTAACACATAGCTGAAGATGGGAACAGAAACATATTGCAATACATACAGGGTTCATGATGGGGAAAAAGTATGTACAGTACCATCTCAGAGTTTATCATGAGAAATACTTGTTGCTTTGAAGATATGTGCTGAGACATCTCTACAGAAAACAAATTTTCAAATTAGTCACACATTGAATCAAGCAGCATATTTCACCCAGTAAAACAATGACAAACTGGATACACATACTGTACCTTGGATGCCATTCAAACAAGTTCAAAAAGTATAAGATGTAAAGCTAAATCTTCAAAGGCACTGACAAAGTCAACTGAGTGCACTTATTCAGATTTAGCAGGGAAACACAAACCTAAGTGTTATCTCTATGTGTATTTTCAATTGAGAACAGGAGGTGCTTCATTTACCAAGGGTTAAGGAAGTATGGAACAACTCAACACCCATCTGTGTTGTTGAAGCTGGTACTTTGACTTCTTTCAAGAAACATCCAGATGACAACCTTAGATCAATTCTCAACTTCTAGCAAACAAATGATCAGATTTGTGTCCTCATATTTGTAACCTTTCTTAAGTTCAACTTGTCTAATATGTCCAAATACATTGGTTTACATCATCCATTCATCTATTTTCTAACTACGCTATCTAATACAGGGTCGCGGGAAAGCCAGAACCTACCCCAGCAGGCAATGGTCACAAGGCAGGACACACTCTGAGTAGGCGCCAATCGATCACAGGACACTCTCACACTAACTTACAAATTAGCAGTATTGATTAAGTGCTAACAAACAAATCAGAAACATGTTTTCCAGGCCGAGGACTGAGAATTGTCTCATTTAAATAATGAAACACGTTTGAAATCTGCAACTACAAATACAGTGGTTAACACTTTTAATGTGAATTGTTAACTTATACTACTTGTATATTGAAATGTATAATATCATGTATACAGTATATGACAATATTTAATATTTTGTACTAGGTACATTATTTCAGAATGTAGCTTTAACTTTTCATCTGTCTGAAAAATGTTACTTACAAGATCCAAATTTGAGGAGAAATAAAATCTATTGCTAAAGCAAATATAAATTATACATTGTTTACATAATTACGTAATTAATCCCACATTTAATTTTGTTTACTTCACCATTTGTAATGTTTTATGTCACTGCTTGTTTTCCAACACTTGCTGAATGTTTCCTTTTGTTTTCCTGTTCACATGCTTGTTTTTTTTCTTCTTTTACTGTGCTGCTACTTTAGAGATCTCAAAGAAATGCACCGTGGCAACAGTTTTTTTTTAGAATGCCTCATTTCACAACTTATATTTTGTCTGTGATGCATGAAAGAAGTCAGGGTTCACTTTAATAAGACATCAATTTTTTTTGCTAACGTTTTGTTTTTTGTAGACCTCAAGAAAAGCTCCCTTATGTTGTAAACCAGGTATGATTAAAATAAAATAACTTCCAAAACTCCTTAGAAAACTTTAGATATAAGATATGTATCATTTATATCAGAAATAACTTGTAAAAGGCTCAGTTTTTCATTACTATAAAGACATATCTGATTGTGAAAACTATTATTCACATCTCTAGATCACACTAGACTCACTCTTTCATTTTTTTCAGTGTTGTAAGTTCTATTAAGCACATTAATGGAAGTATTTTCAAGTATTTGCTGGCATTTGGAAAGATTATTCATTATATACTGTAGTTAAAGTGGGTATGTATTTTCGAAATTAAAAAGGGTACAATGCATTTAAATTAATATTAATTAAAGCTGTTTCTCCAATTTAATCCAGTCACTCAACACAATGCAGTAAATAATGCATTCAAGTTTTTAGAACTTCATCCAGTTCTTTATAGCAAGATACATTTTCATTGAGAGATACTTTTGATTGATGCCTTTTAACTTGATCCATTTTTGCTCTGTAAGTCTATACCACAGATGGTTTTCTAAATGTTTCTATTGAGGATTACTTTCTTCCATCGACATATCCAAATTGAGACTCTCCTGCCAAAGTACAGCTATCAGTCATGTATGAAAATGTAATGCTTCTCTCTCAATACTTTCCTTCAGAACACATTCATACTGCATGTCCCTGGCACTGAAGCTCATTGCTTATCTGCCTTTCCAGACTGACATTCTATTTATCTCTTAAATTCATGATGCAGTCACGTAGTCCAAAAGCTCATTAAAAAATCTGTAAAAAGTGGTCTCTTTCAATATTATCCAACATTGAAGAAGACATCGATATATTTCCACTGTTAAGAAACATAAGAAATTTGGCCCACTTTATAGTTAGTACCTTTGTGATCTAAGGATCTCAATCAGCTATTTTTGAAGGAAGCCAAAGATTCAAACACTTGACTGACTAGCTTGTTACATACTCTCACAACCCTTTAGGTAAAAACACGTAATCTATTCTTGGTTTTTAATGCATTTCAGTGTAGTTTCCACTTGTTGGGTGTTTGTTGTCTTTCCTTTTGTTTTGCATCAATGGCTTCTGAATAAGATCTCTCGTTTACATGAGTA